>NW_006921838.1:4690967-4692207 GCF_000298275.1 Orycteropus afer afer
AGACGAACTTTTCAGCTTGAACTTGTCGGCTTCTACACGCTTGTGAGCCATTTACCTAAGATAAATCTCTCTCTCTCTCTCTTTCTCTCTCTATAAATATATATATACACTTTGCTGGTTTTTGTGTTTCTCTAGAGAACCCAATCCAACACACCTTGCAATGGAATCAGACAAAGATGACCTCTATCTCCACTTCTATTCAACACTGTATTAAAAGTTCTAGCCAGGGCAATAAGGCAAGAAGGGGAAACAAAAGGCATCCAAATTGGTAAGGAAGAAGTAAAACTACCCCTATTTGCAGATGATATGATCCTATATTTAGAAAACCCAAGAGACTCAGCAAGAAAATTATAGGAACTTATTGAAATATTTAGTATTATGGCAGGATACAAGATCAATGTACAAAAATCAGTATCAGTTAGATTCCTCTATACCAGCAAAGAACTCTCTGAAAAGTGAGTAAGGAAATCAATACCATTTACAATAACTACCAAAGAAGATAAAATACTTGGGAATAAATCTTACAAGGAACACAAAAGACTTATACAAAGAAAACTACAAAGTACTACCTCAAGAAACTGTAAGAGATCTACATAAATGGAAGAACATACCATGCTCATGAATAGGAAGACTGAACATTATGAAAATGTCAATACTACACAAAGCAATCTATACATTCAATGCAATCCAAATCCAGATTCCATCAACATTTTTTAAAGATATGGAAAAACCAATCACTAATTTTATATGGGAAGGAAAGAGATCTTCGATAAGCAGAACACTATTGAAGAAGAAGAACTAAGTAGGAGGTCTCACATTCCCAGATCTCAAAACCTACTACACAGCCACAGTTGTCAAAACAGCCTGCTACTGGTACAACAACGGACATATAGATCAGTGGAACAGAATTGAAAACCCAGAAATAGATCCATTCACCTATGGTCAATTGATATTTGACAAAGGAGCAAAACCCATTCAATGGGAAAGAGATAGTCTCTTTCACAAATGGTGCTGGCAAAACTGCACAAAACTGAAACAAGATCCATACCTCATATCATACACAAAAATTAACTCCAGATGGATGAAAGACTTATTTATGAAACCTAATACTATAAAGGGAGCTCTGGTAACATAGTGCCTAAGGCACTTCACTGTTAACCAGAAGACTGGCGGTTCAAACCCACCAGCCACTCCTCAGAAGGAAGGTTGGGCAATCCTACTTCCATAGTGATACTGCCTC
>NW_006921838.1:4692817-4701478 GCF_000298275.1 Orycteropus afer afer
GGAGGGATGGGGAAAGGGGAAGTTTTTGTTTGAGGGCACTGAGTTTATGTTAATGGTGGTAGAATATTTTGGGAAAGGGTAGCAACATGGTGCTACAACATGAAAAATGTCATCAATGTCCCTGAGCTGTAAATGAAAGCTGCATTTCAGTGAATGTCTTTGTATATGTCTTTATCACAATAAAGTTTAAAGAAAAAAAAAAGATTATAGCCTAAGAAATTGTATGGGGACAGTATATTCTGTCCTATAGAGTTGCTAGGAGTAGGACTGTATGATATACAACAGTCCATATCGATCATGAGTTTCTTCCTTAGCCATTGAATCTTGCTGCAATTACTGTTGAAGCACCACAAAATTTGAATCCAACAGTTGGGAGCAGGTCACTAGAAGTAACTGGATGATACAGTGAGAAAAAAAGAAAATAAATTCAGATGCTAGGCATATGAGTCATGGTGAACAGAAGCTCCTAACTTCATATAGAGTTCATTAAAATGGCTCTAATGCTTTCTTTTAAAAAATAAATTATTTAATGAATGAATTAATAAATTTACCTTTAAAAAAGTTAAATTTTTAGACTCTTCAATTGCCAGTTTTAATCTATTGTATATTTTTCCAGAGAGATGTTTTAATTAACAAGATGCATCACAAGAATGGTGAACAGTTCGGATGTGTGTTATGACTAATTATATCTGAAGATAACTTACACTTTGGCACAGTCTCTTGCTGCATCAAATCCCCTTAGAAAATGATTCCGTTGTAATATTAATTCCATTTCATAAAGCTCTGGTAGATGTCAATGAGATTAGAGTGAGCATTCTTCCTGCTAAATAATAAGTCAAATTAATGTGATATAAAGTATATTTTGACAAGACAGTATAATACTACTATTATTATTTATTGTGTCCCAGGCACCTCTCAGCCTGGAGGAAAGTAAGTTTAATATCACATTAGAGCTCCTCTACTTCTGCTTCAATGGGCTTCCAGCCAACAGCAGCCTGTTTCCACTCTTTCAAAATGGCTTCAAGAGTCTGACTGCTCCTGCTGAGCTAGTCTCTGTGAAGTGTGAAGTTTTTAATCTGATCTCTGCTCAGCCTCAAGCATTTAATTTGCAGTTTAGGAATTTGTAGAGGTCTGTCATGCAGATCAACTAGGGTAAAAGCTACTAAGATTTGCCAATACCTATTCAAGGAAACTGAGTAGGAAAGAGCACTATACTGGAAGAAACTGTACTATAGGCCCTAGAGGACTGAGAATGTTTTCCCTTTAGGGAGTCTAAACCCTTCCTACAGTGCCCTGAGACATCACAATGCTCTTTTCCTGGAGGAGCCTGAAATGGGAAATGAATGCAAAAACATCTTGAATTTTTTGTGGCTCATGAAAAAGGAAAAAAAAAGAGAGAGAGAGAGAGAGAGAGAAAGCAGCAGAAACAAAACTACCTAACCATGGGCCAAGGGTTTGAGTTGTGAACTTTGTCATCAGAGTATGGATATCTTTTCTCATTGTTGCCAGCCCTCATTTTCTGATACAGCAAGAAATGTCAACCCATCTGCTTCCTGAGATCACTGCTAACACATCACATTCATTATACCAATGGTCCTCCACCTTCCCTCTCCTAGCTACCTATATCCTACTCTCTATCACGGTTCAAGCTAAGGACTTCCACATTCATACCTCTGTAAGAATTTCTCTCACTATTCCATGTCACATCATTATTTCAAATTATCACTATGTAAGTCTGGAAGCTTTGCTGAAACCTCTTCTCCATGGGTCACCCTCCAGGTATTTGAGATACCAGTGGCATAGCCTCCAGGCTCACAGAAACATGCAAGCCACCATGGTGCGGGCAAACTGACAGATGGGTAGTGGAATTTTCTCATAGCCTCATATATATTGGGTTATCCTTCATGATTGGATTATACTTTCAGAAAAGAGGACACTTTCTCAAAGTGCTTGTTGATCAGAGTCTAGCCATGCCTTTGCACCTATGCTGCTTTGAGGCTTTTTCAGGACATGCATAATACTGTTTGCATTTCTGCCTTGTTGTAGTTGTTGTTAGGTGCCATCAAGTCAGCTCCCAATCACAATGGCCTTATGTACAACAGAACAAATCACTGCCTGGCCTGTGCCATCTTCACAATCCTTGTTGTCACTGTGTCAGTCCATCTCCTTGAGGACCCCTCCCCTTTTCACTGACACTACTTCACCAAGCATGATATCCTTCTACAGGGACTGGTCCCTTCTGACAACATGACCAAAGTATGAGATGAAGTCTCACCATTCTTGTTTCTAAAGGGCATTCCAGCTGTACTTCTTCCAAGACAGATTTATTCATTGTGGCAGTCCATTGTTGTTGTTGTTGTTGTTATGTGCCGTCGAGTCGGCCCCAACTCATAGCGACCCCTCCTTGAGTTTCTGAGGCAGTATCACTACGGAAGTAGGATTGCCCAACCTTCCATGGTGTTTTCAATATTTCTCACTAGCACCATAATTCAAATGCATCAATTCTTCTTTGGTTTCCCTTATTCATTGTCCAGCTTTCACATGCATATGAAATGATTGAAAATATCATGGCTTGGATCAGGTGTACCTTAGTCTTCAAAGTGACTTCTTTGTCCTTTAATACTTTAAAGAGATCTTTTGCAGCAAATTTGTCCAGTGCAATATATTGTCTGATTTCTTGACTGCTGCTTCCATAGGTGTTGATTGTGGATCCAAGTAAAATGAAATCCCTGACAACTTCAATCTTTTTTCCCTTTATCATGATGTTGTTTGTTGGTCTAGTTGTGAGGATTTTTGTTTCCTTCATGTTAAGATGTAATCCATACTAATGACAGAAGTCTTTGATCTTCATCAGTAAGTGGTTCTAATCAGTACACTTCCAGCAAGCAAGGTGCTATCATCTGTGTGTCACAGGTTCTCAATGAGCCTTCCTACAATCCTGATGTCACATTCCTCTTCATAGAGTTCAGCTTCTCAGATTATTTGCTCAGCACAGAGATTGAATACATATGGTGAAAGGATACAACCCTGAAGCACACCTTTCCTGATTTTACACCATGTAGTATCCCCTTCTTTTCTAATGACTCTTGGTCTATGTACAGGTTCTTAATGAACACAATTAATTGTTCCAAAATTACCATTCTTCTCAATGATATTCATAATTTATTATGATTCACACAGTCATATGTCTCTGCACCATCAATAAAACACAGGTAAACATCTTTCTGGTATTCTTTGTTTGCAGCCAAAATTCATCTTACATCAGCAATCATAACCTTTGTTCTGTGTCCTCTTTGAATGTGGCTTAAATTTCTGGCAGTTGGCTCGAATTTCCCTGTTGATGTACTCCTGCAACTGGTTTTGAATGATCATCAGCAAATTTTCACTTGCATGTGATATTAATGATACTGCTCAATAATTTCCACATTCTGCCTTAGAAAACTCATTTCTTATCATTTCATATGTTCATTACCATCTTTACAAAGATGGTGTTGGACTACATGAATCTATTTTCCTTTACAGTACACATTTTTATTTGATCTATGGTTCTGTTTCTCATATTTCATACAAAATTTCACATAATGCTGGATGCAGTATAGACTTTCAGTAAGTGAATGAGAATTTTGATGGACCCATGCATGCGTACAAATTTAGGTGAAAGAGCGATGGATAATGGTATAAACTGACTGAATGGATTTTTTTTTATGTAAAGTAGAAAGTAAAGATGAACTTCCAGCTAGATAATTGCATTATCCAATACAAAATATTATGAGTGGCATTCCCTGAGAGACTCCTCCTGCTGGAGAGATCACAGGACAGGAGTGTCCAATTGTCTACCTAAGAAGTGACTTTCTCTTTGTTCTGTTTCCCGGGAGGGTTAATAATCCCTATAGATATCAAAGGTAGTGCCCTATTGTTAAAGCGTCTGGCATCCTTACCCAGGGAATAGAAAAAGAAACATTATGCTCCCCCCTCCAAAATGAAAAGGCAACCACTGTTCCCCACTCAACTACCACTTAATGAAAATGTCTCCCAGACATCATCATAGTCGATTGAAATAGATAACCTGCAAGTTCATTTTTTACCCTGTTGCTAGCTGGTACCTTTTTCACTTCACCTTAGCCTTTTGACAAGTCATTAAAAAAAAAAAAAAAGGTGAAATAATAGCATTGATATCAAAGCCTACCTCTCCTTTTCATGAGCACACCATGTCATATAGGCAGTTGAGAAATGGCCCCATTATTGTTTCCAGGTACTAAGTGTAGCCAAGTTTTTCTAACAGAGTTATTTGTTGTAAACAAATATTCCACAATGGATAGTTCCTAGTTAGCCTGTTTATGGACAAATCCTTGTACACCATTTACTCACATCACCTAGTAGAGGTGAAATAGCCAGATAGCCTTGTATAGTTGCTACTTTACAGCCAGTGCCGTCATATACTTGAGAGAACCACTTCTTCACTTTTGAAAGATCTAAACCAGTGTTAATGCCCCTGTAAGTGCTTGCTACATTCTTACATTAATTTTTAATATTATATGGAGCAGTGTAAGGTAATATCAACAAGGATCATCTGGTTGTTTCCAGACTACTCTAGGGACCTTTGCTTATCAGCAACCTCATTTACCCCTGATAGGGTATATCACCCAACATACATCATAACTTCCTATATCACCCGTTACTTTACTGAGTTTTGAGTTACCTGAGTTCAAGTGGAATGTCCTGCTTCTAACTCAATAGAGCTGATGTTCTGGAACATGATTAGGTCTTCTGATGGAAGCACTCCTACTTTGAGCATTAGTGTGCCTGAGTCAACAGGACCCAGAGTCATGAACTTAAAAGCTAATATGTGGTCAATAGATAATTAGGGGTATACACTGCCATTGAGTCAAATCTGACTCATAGAGACCCCTCCTTGGATTTCTGAGGTGATATCACTATGGAAGTAGATTGCCCAACCTTCCTTCCAAGGAGTGGCTTGTGGGTTTGAAACGCCAGCCTTCTGGTTAGCAGTCAAATGATTTAGGCACTAAGAAAAGCCACTTCTATTTAAGCTTTTGAATTTTGAGACCTATGTACACATCCTAGACTGCATGCTACGTATCTGCTTGCACACCATCTCAACATTAAGGTGTTACCTCCTAGATAGAAATTATTTCAATCTCCATGGTCAATCTGCAAGGCTGATATACAGTAGAAGTAACAGATCAACTTACAACCTATGGAGACCAGCAATTCCCATGGGACCTTCTGGTTAGCAGTCAAATGCCTTAGGCACTAAGCCACCAGAGCTCAGGTGGAGACCATAGTCTCTCTCATTCTTTTCCTGGAAAATGAGTTCATTTTGCATGGAGTGATAAGATGACATGCAATACATCCAATAAGTTTGTAGGTGATATTTCAGGCAAAATAATGATATGATGGAAGAAGCAAATTGTAACACAGATATCTGGGAAGTTAGTGTAAATGACTATTTCCTATGCAGGTAGCCCCCAAATTTCAAATGATTGTCATTCTTAAGTCTGTCTTTAAGTTGAAGTTGGAACAATTAGGTATGGTTTTGTACCTAATGTACAATGTTTATTTTAGTATATTGTATACAGTGTACATTTTTATTCTTAAAAAAATAAAAAACATTTATAGGTACACTAAAATATCTTTAATAATACAGTAATAATAATGATTTTCTGATGCACACCACAAAACTAGCACCTAATTTGTTATTAGGAACCCTTGCATGTATCTTGAATGTTTTATAAAATAGGCTTCAGGGGGTTGGCTTGTAACTAAAAGTTGTATGTAAATCGGACATTTGTAACCCAGGAATTGCCTGTATAATTGGATGAGAGCTTATTGTAATCAACCTGTTATTGTGTAGCTTCTTTCTTCTATTGAGTCATATGATTTTGTGAGGCAAAATTTTGTTGCTGTTCTTTGTGAGTTGAGCAGTAACAATACACAAATCAACCTTGTGAAGGAGAGTCCATATTACTGAACTCATACTTCCCTCATCCAATACTGCTTCCTCTTGTTCTTTCATAGGCATTATAGCCCAATAAACATCTTTGCATCCCTAATGCCATCTCAGCTTCTGCTGCCTAAAGAATGAAACATAAAACACAAATACTACTATACTTTTTTGTCATTTAATAGAAACTATTTATCCTCTGTACTCAAGCAGAAGATTTAAAAGTTTTTAATAAAAATTTTTATAGAATCATTTTTGATAGAAACCACCCCCTTTTCCCCTTTAAAGTTTCAATGGTGGCACAAACGGTGTTTTTGTTTTTGTTTTTGTTTTTCCCCAGGAGTGAAATATGGCTAATAAGATGTACTATGTTGGTAGGGAGGAACAGCCTCAGCACCCCTTCCTTAGCCTTTTCTGCCATATTAATTGTCACTTCAGGAATGCCATTAGGTTCAGAGTCTACACCAACTATGTATGTATTTAGGAACTTGGAAAAAGAAAGCTCATAATTGTTTTTTAAGTATCCTCCTCCTTAGCCATCTACTTTGTCTACTCCCTCTTTTTTTATTTTTATTTTTGTCCTTAGACTTTCATCCAATTCTATGGCTTTCAGTCATACATCTAGCCACTGTTTACAGGGATAAACGGTATCTTCAGTTCTGGCCATATTTTGCAATTTTGCTGTTGGAAACCCTTTGCTTTCAGACTTCCCCTACACTGGCTTAGGTGTTATTTCTAGCTAGCCTGCTAAATAGGTACCACTGATCAGATGATTTTTTAGATTCCAAGAATTATTACTGTATAATGTCTCTTGTTCCTTTTGACCTTGTAGATTATGCCTTACTGTTCTCCACCAGAGTTCAGGAAAAGTAGCTGTAAATAGCAGTGTCCAATCTACCAAGTGAAGTAGAAGTGTCTCCTGCTTATTCCTGTCATTCATTGTAGAATTAATGTCTTGTTCCCAATCATCACATTGCTCAAACCCAAGCCATGTTCTTGAGCCCTAGCTGCCAGAGTTCACAGGCAACAAGTCAGAGTGGCCCAAACAAGCATCTCCCACAATAACAGATGCATTAAAAATCTAGGGAGATTTCAAGTGCTAAAGCAGGTAAAAGAGTACGTGGAGGGGGCAGGGAGCATTCCCTCAATGCTCCAATGCCCACTGCATAAGCCTGTCTATGCAGGCCTGTCATGAATCAGGGGTTCCTTTCTGAGTTTTGCTAACCATCGAAATGTACCTATTCTACCATATACATGGAAGAACTTAAAGGACATTATGCTGAGTGAAATAAGTCAATCACAGAAAGACAAATACTGTATAAGTCCACTATGTAAAAAAAAAAAAAATCAAGGAAAGATTTAGATATGGAGGAAAACTTTCTTTGTTGGTTACAAGGGATGGTAGGTGAGGGGAGGTAAAAACTGCTAGAGGTAAGAGACAAGTATTGATTTGGGTGACTGGAAAAGCAGTATACAAAAAGTGAGTGACCAACACTATAACACTAAGGAAAAGGAAGACACAGAGAGGTGCACAAGAGGTACAGACAACAAAGGTAAATAAGAATGCAGTATTGCATATGTAAAAGTATTTACCTTTTACATACGCAATACTGCATTATCAATAATAACAAACATTAATCTATGTGTAGATACATATGTAGAGTGGCTGAATGATCAGTAATGTCTAGGCAAAAGGGATTATACCCATGAACATATAAAAGGTTGACAGATGATATCTCTACATACATATTTGTATGTGCTGTAAGAATGTCCATATAAACAGAACTAACAGGGGCCAAAGTTATGATAACTTTTGTTCATAATCAACCACACTGAGGGAGTAAGTTGCTGGACCTGTGGGCCTTGGATCATGGTCACAGGGAATACCTAGCTCAATTGGCACAACATACTACACAAAAACACTGTTCTATATCCTACTTTGGTGAGTAGTGACTGGGATCTTGAGAGTTTGCAAGCAACCATCTAGATGCAACAATTGTTCTCTCCTTGTCCAGAACAAAGAAGAAAGAAAGAACAACAACCAAAAAAATACACACGCAAACAATTGGTCCAGGAGACTAGTGGACCAAGTAAACCTCAGCCTATATGATCATCAGACCAGAACTAGATAGTGCCCAGCTACCACTGTCAACCACTCAGAAAGAGATCAGTACAGGAGATCCAGGACAAAAAAATGTGGAACAAAATTCTAAAAAAAAAACAAAAAAAAGGCCAGGCTTACTGGTCTGATACAGCCTGGTGAAACTCCCAAGACTATGTAATTACCCTTCTGGCCTAAAATTGAACTGACTCCTAAGGCTTCCAGACAAACAGCAGAAAAGCATATAGGGTGAACATTTACACTGGATAGATACACTCCTTAGAACAATCAATCATGGGAAATCAGAAGGGCAGTAGTTGCACAGGGAGAAATTCAGGGGGCAGGAATGCACTGGAAAGAAGGACACAGAGAAGATGTAACTAGAGGGAAGAAGTAGGAAGAGAGCTGTTAACATTGTGAGGATTTTAGTCAATGTCATGAAACAAAATGTGCAAAAACTGCCATATGGAAAATGAATTTGCTCTGTAAACTTCCACCCAGATCAAAATGAGGATTGAAAAAAAAAGTACTTATTCCAAGTTTCAGTTCCTCAAGAAGCTGGCCCCAATAAGTATAATTAAATAATAATGATCAC
>NW_006921838.1:4703303-4706218 GCF_000298275.1 Orycteropus afer afer
GAGGAGTGCTGGTGGGTTTGAACCGCCAGCCTTATATATATATATAGTATAATATATTATATATTATATTGCAGTTATATTATAAAAAGAAGAAGGCAGCATCAGGATTGGTGAAAGACTCATTAGTAACCATGTGCATACAGCACAACCTTTCTTGCTGAAAATGAAAACGACTCCAAGTACTTACTGATGAAGATCAAGGACTGCAATCTTCAGTGTGAATTACACGTCAATGTGGGGAAACAAAAATCCTCACAATTATACCAATAAGCGGCATTATAATAAACAGAGAAAATATTTAAGTTGTTAAGGATTTCATTTTACTTGGATCCACAATCAACACCCAGGGAAGCAGCAGTCTAGAAATCAAATGATGTACTGCACTGGGCAACTCTGCTGCAGTATGGTTATGTATTTCAATATAAGCACATACCAACCTTTCATTTAAATTGTTGGATAATATTAGGATGAACCATATGGGATAATCAATATTTGATGTATTATGACCTACAAAATGGTAATTTCCTATGGTTCAATGAGATATTCTATTGTATGACCAAAGCATAATTCACTTGATCGTCCTCTCTAGAGGAACATTTTGATTCATCTTACAATCTTACAAACTTTGAAAGAATTGTAGTTCTGGCACATTTAAGGGAAGTGATGAAGGAACTATTCTTTTTCCTAAAAGTTTACATTTATAATAGACTAGAAATACAAACAAATAGGATTTCTTAAAAAGAAAAATCTATGTCTAGGTTTATTGTTTAAAAGAAACACAACTGGAGTGCTCCTTAGAAGTGAGGATGACAAGACTTTGGTTCACTTGCTTTGGATATATCATCAGCAAAGATCAACAAATAGAAAAGGACATTATGTTTGGTGAAGTAGAGGATTGGTGAGAAAAAAAGCAAGATCAATGAGATGAATTGACACAGTAGCCACAAAAATGAGCTGAAACATATCAAAAATCATGGAGATGGTGCAAAACCAGATAACTTTTTGTTTTGTCATGTATAAGGTCGCCATGAGTCAGAGCCAACTTGTCGGCAACTAATAACAACAGATTGATTGTTGACCTTGAAGAATCTGGATGAAAAGAATTAAAAGATAATATCAATAGTAAGGAGTTCTAAAGCATATTTTAGTGATTAATTAACGATGTTTTACATGGATAAATATATGACTTCAAATAGAAGAGAGTTTATTTTTAAAAATAACTGTCAGCTCATATAGAGGAAATAATAAAAATATCTTTATGCAGACAGCAAAATAACTTGTAAAATACTAGCAACAATTGTTATTTTTAGTAAAAGTTTTAATACTCATTTTCTATGAATGAAGTGATCCTAAATAAATATGAGATTAAAAAAATCTTATATTTGCTGTTTAAAAACAGTAACTGAAAGAATCACTTTATTATATGAACAAAATGGAAAAGAAGAAATTTAAAAACTTTCTGGCTTCTAGACAAAAAACCAAGATCTCAAATCCTAGAGAAATATATGACTAAGAACTTCATTTTCATTATTATAATTTTTTGTCCATTTCATGGTTATTTATCAACACTAATATTTTCTTCTTTTTCTTTAGGTACCCTTGAGTCAGTTCCAACTCATAGTGACCCATGTACAGCACAATGAAATACTGTCTTGGCCAATGTCACCCTCACAATCATTGCTATGCTTGAGCCAGTTGTTGCAGACACTGTGTCAAACCTTCTCATTAAGGGTCTTCCTCTCTTTCGCTGACACTTTACTTTACCAAGCAGGAGTCTTTCCCAGGGACTGGTCCCTCCTGATAACGTGACCAAAATACAAGACACAGAGTCTCTCCATCCTTGCTTCTAAGGAGTATTCCAGCTGTATTAAATCCAAGACAAATTTGTTCATTCTTCTGACAGTTCATGGTATATCCAATATTCTTTGCAACACTATAATTCAAATGCATTGAACAAGACAAAAATGTGAACTTTTAGTGAAAGAGGCTGGAAATTAAACAGCATTCCAGTTGTTTGAGGTTGTACTTACATTTTGAAATAGAATAAATACTAGAAAAATCATCTTTTTTTTGTTATATGATGCTCTTAATAGGGAAAGATTGTTCAATCCACTTGGAACCTAAGTAGCCCTTCTGCTATAGCTAGCTACATTTTCACCCAAGATGAAAGACATTTGCAAAACTGAACTTTGGTTTCTCCACTTTCGGTAAGTAACAAATAAAAAGAATCTATTTTGAAATGATAAGCATGTCCTTATATTGTTTTGGGGTATGATTGTTAACAATTTTAGCCCAGCCAGGTGCTGACTTCAGAGGTAGAAAGGGATTCCTCTGGACTTCAATGCCTCTGTTAACAATGTTCACATTCAAGCTATCCAGTATATGTAAAGCTACCCTTTTAACGTATTTTGACTTTGATTACTTGTCATATTTCTAATGATCAGAAGACATCCAATGTATGAATAATAGTTTGGTTAACTGAAGAAGCTTGGTAACTACATTGCTATCCAGAGAGACTGTGGTAGTTAAGGTTATATGTCAACTGGGCTGGGCAACCTGATTTACAGGTTTTGAGTGACTGGGCTGCTGGTGGTAT
Organism: Orycteropus afer afer; assembly: GCF_000298275.1. Classification (NCBI taxonomy): domain Eukaryota; kingdom Metazoa; phylum Chordata; class Mammalia; order Tubulidentata; family Orycteropodidae; genus Orycteropus; species Orycteropus afer. The sequence goes on from NW_006921838.1 coordinate 4,705,900, forward strand.
TTATTCCCCATGATGAGACTGGCAATCAACTCCATGGTGGAATCTGCCGCAAGCAGCTGAGTAGCTGTGTTAGGGATGTGGTCTGCTTCCTGTTTATAAGGAGAAGCTTTGGGAATGGTCTACAGCTTTTTGGCATGATTGGACACTGCATGTAGCTGGGTCTTCATTCAGTAGCCTGCCACGCTTTGCCGATCTTGGGACTTTTAATGGTCTTGAATCAATGGCTTGCCATGTGTTTTGATAATATCAGTACTGTGCCTTTTTACTTGTCGACCTTGGGTTTGTCAGTCTCAGGAGCTAGCAGCTGCCTGAGTGAAGA
>NW_006921838.1:4708848-4714394 GCF_000298275.1 Orycteropus afer afer
ATGGGCTCGAGTATAGCAGGGATTGTGGGGCTGGTGCGGGATCGGGCAGTGTTTCGTTCTGCTGTGCATGGGGTCGCTATGAGTCGGAAATGACTCGACGGCACTTAACAACAACAACAATATCTGTAGCAATTTATTATGCAGCAATAGAAAACTTTCAAGTTTATTAAAAGGTAAATATGCAAAAATAGTTCAGGGTATGCAATTATGGTAAAACAAGATAAAGAGGCACTTAAGTTTCAGAAACACTGACTGAATTCAACTCTTTATGTATTTACATAATGGCTGAAGCCTATAATAGTTAAACTACTTGGCATGATGAATTAGAAATGGAACAAGATCTGTGGCATCTGTCTTTGACTGTATGCTGTAAGTGGGGGTTGGGGAGGTTGTTAACTATTTTTGTTCAGGAGCCAAATACACTACACTCTTAACAAGCATGAATTGCTTTTTGCTGTCAATAACTGCACTTTCCATATTTAGGTTATTCAAGGACTTTGTAATGCAAGACTTTAAGTTTATTTATAATTTCCTATATGTTTTAGACCTAAAGGGAAAGGATTGAGGGTAGCCAAGAGCAGCATTAATTGGTCTCTTTACTTCTTCTTAGAGACAGAAGGGAAAACTAGTTCTAGGCAGACCATAACATGAGCCTCCCTCGGGACATAATTCTATGGCATCTTTATATCTATATTTTTTCCCAGGTCTGCACTAACACAAACAATATGGAGGTGATAAGAAGTGGCATAGCTGGAGTGAGAAATCAAAAATGGAATGAAAGTTAATATATTTAATTTTTAATACTGATGATAATGAGCTTAGAAATTTTTCTTTGGGCCTAAATTTCATTTTGTCTTAAATTAGAAAAGAAATGCAAAAGACATATGGAAAACTTCCATTCCCCCTTTCATGTTTAGGGCATTTTTTTTCTTTCAGAAAGAGATATAAAGTTCCTATTGGATTTTTTTTGGGGGGGTGGGACTATAAAGTATTGGAATAGTATCAGATATACAAAATAGTTGTCTCAAGACATACAACCCACAAACACATTCCAATAACAGTATCTTGTCAGAGAGAACCATGGTAAATTATTATGAAATTTTTCTACCCTTTAATGGAAACACTTAGAACCCTTCTTTAGGTTGGTTGAAGAATAAGCCTATACTGCTGGGAATAAGCTGAGATTAATATTTAAGGTATGTTGTGTCTAGTCCAAAATGATTCTCTGACCATAAGAGTTGATCCATCTCTTTCTTAGACATCATGTAAAAGCAAGCTTCCAACATTAAAATATTATGCAGAACTTTAAATCTGAACTACTTGCCCATGACATATTTTAAATACCACCTGAGAAGATCCTTATACTCATTGTATAATTTTTCTTTGTGTTTATGATCTCATTTTGCTACTTGGGCCTCACACTTAATGTCATATGATACTGAATGCATTTTAAATTTTCTTATGCCATATGACCTGCCAATTGATAAGCTAATATTAACATATTGGGAGCTCTGATGGCATAATGCCTAAGACATTTGACTGCTAACCAGAAGACTGGCTGTTCAAACCCACCAGCCACTCCTTGGAAGGAAGGTTGGACAATCTATTTCTGTAATGATACTGCCTCGGAAACTCAAGGTGGGGTCGCTATGAATCGGATCTGACTCAAGCACAATGGGTTTTTTGGGTTAGTAATATATTAATTCTACTAGACTATAAATTTCTAGTGGGATTCATATCTATAATCTTCCCTCTTCATCCTCTTGTGGATAACATGTTGTTTTCAATCAGTAGGAACACTACAAATGTAGCTTCATTGCATACTTATAAGATTACAGCTTTATGGAAGTAATTAATTTATAGATCCTTACTCTTTATGAAGAGACAATGTTTTATAGCTGCCCACAGTCTATTTTGTCTTTGCTGGAATAGGAATCTCCATGTATTTATGTGTCCCTAGAAAAGTGATTTTCAAGTAGTACTCCATGGAGCCTCAGAAGGTCATTAGAAGAACCAGAGGAGCTTTGAGAGGAAAGAAAAAGTAGGACTGGACACACAGCTCTGCATACATTTTCATTCTCCAAATCATTTTAACCTGAGAAATCTATACTTGTAAGTTGAGAAGAAGGAATGAACATCTCTATCAGGGAAGATTCTATGAAGGGTAGTGAAAATCTAGTGCCAATGAAATACATTCATGACATTCATATATTTCTTGCTCACATATTTATTTGCTTATTTTTATAGCACAGATTCATTGAGTGCATAACACCTAACACAACCACTGCCATGGAGTCAGATCCAACTCATAACGACCCCTCCTTGGTCCAAGGCTGTATCACTATGGAAGTAGGTTGCCCAACCTTCCTTCTAAGGAGAAGCTGGTGGGTTTGAACCTCCAGCTTTCTGGTTAGCAGTCAAGTGCCTTAGGCACTACACTACCAGAGTTCCCTTAGTGAGTGCATACTATCTGCCAAATATTATGTAACAGTGTGGAATAAAAGGTTGGTATATTCCAAATGATACACAATGAACACACAATAAATAGAATTAGGAAATATAAAGGAGGGTTTTGGAGTGTCATAATGAAGGTAAATGATGGAGGGGATAAACTAACTGAAACAAGGTGTTATTTCTGTGAAGGTGAAATATTGAAACTAGAATGAATGTATTGCAGAGTGACACAATAGCTTCAACAATGGGTTCAGACATAGTAATAATTTTGAGGATGGAACAGGAGTTGGAAGTATTTTTTTTCTGTTGCACATAGGGTGGTTACAAGTTGGAACCAACCTGAGGGCACATAACAACACCAACAAGCAGAGAAAGAAGAGAGCAAGTGTCATACCTTCAAGGTGGTAAAGGGTTTGGTACATTTGAGGAAATAAGGAGTGTTTATATGGCTTCAGCCAGAGAAGCAAGTCAAAGAGGACTAGATCGTTGCATCCTGTTCAGAAGCCATGGTGAGAAATGTAACTTTCTTTCAAGTAAAATGGAAACAATCTGAAGATTTTTTAAGCAAAAATATGATCTGATCAAATTTACCTTTGAAAAAAAAATCACTTTGAATACATATTGGAGAAAGACTATGGCATTGGGGAGGGCAAGGGTAGAAATATTTGTGAGTTAAGAGGTTGTTTCAACAATCCAATGGAGAGAAAATGGTGATTTAGGTTAGAGTCATGACAGTGAAGATGAAGAAATAAATTAATTTAGAACATGATTAAAAGGGAAGAATACGTTCAGTCCTTCATGGATATGGAGAATACACATGCAGGATCCCAACGACATGCCAAAATTTTAGCAGGATGATGTAAACTGCTTGTATGTCCCAGAGTATCTCTCCAAGTGACTTGGCCATTAACAAGACATAGTCTCAAGTAGTCACCTATAATGGATACTTCCTGTATTGTGTGTTAGAAGAGGAGCCTGTAGACTACTTTTGCAGGCTAATTATGAAGACTTAAAAACCATCTCTGTAATAGGAGAGGCTAGATAATGCCATGTTAATGACAATCCAAATATCAGTGACTTAAAAAGGAGAGGTTTTCACATCAAGCAGAATAGCTAGTACAATGTTTTCTCTTCTGCCAACAACTATAAACTTGACAAAATATCTGACATCCTATTTTTAGGCATTAAGCAGGTGAAGTAAGGCTGTGATATCTGAGAGAAGGGAAACATAGAAGATGAGCTACATAATCACTCAGCTAGTGATAGTTCTCTAGTCACAGTGTAGAGGGATAGGGGCACTAAGCACAACTGTGGTCTCCCCAAGTAGAGGAGACAGAATTCCAGCTGAAGCAGCTGGAACTTGACAACATGGTACCATAGAAAAGGAAGATCCTTGGATGGGGAGATTCAAGAATGATTTGTGATAATTTACCACAAGTCCTTGGCACAGGACTGGCCTGTATTTATATGGAGAGACTCCATGAAGCCTAGCAAAGACTGCACTCTTCAGGGTTGAAAGGTAAACTGTGATGCCAGATTTGGTCATGAAGTGCTGAGAGAAAAACAAAACAAAACTCACTGCAATCGAGTTGATTCTGACTCATAGCAACCCCCTTTAGGTTTCTGAGGTGGTAAATCTTTACAGATGTAGCTTTCCCTGTCTTCCTTCTGCAGAGTGGCTGGTGGGTTTGAACCACCAGCCTTCAGGTTAGCATTCAGATGCCTCAGGCACTATGCCACCAGAGCTCCTTGAAGTACCAAGAGACATACCAATTTCACCCAGAGAAGAGTGACTTTTCTAAGTCCTGAATACCAACTAAATTTGAGACCTTAGAGAAGCTATACTGTAGGAATAAGAACCATACCCTAGAGTAAAAGACATGCACTAAGATTAAAAGCTAGATACATATTTACTCAGTGGTAGAAGAGTGCAGAAGAAAAGGATTATGGATTTGAAGAGAGATCAGTAAAATCATCCAATCTCAAAAGAGAGAAAATTACTTCAAAAATGGAATGGAGCCTCATTGAGCCATGGGACAATATCAAAAGATCCAACATTATTTAAGTGATCGTCAGAGGGAAAAATGAAAGAAAATGGTAGTAAAAAATATTAAAAACAAAAACAAAATGACTAATTTCCCCAAGTGGGTGAAAAATGTCTAATTACAAATCAAAAATCATCAATAAACTATAGCAGAAAAATACAAATGATTTGAATAAAAAAAAAAAAAAAAACTACATCTAGGCATATTATATTCAAACTTCTGAATCCAAAAACAAAAAGAGAGAAAATAAACCCTATATTGATTAAGCTAAAAAAAAAAAAAAAATTCTGAAAGCAATCAAAGGCAAAAGATGAATCATATATGGAATAATAATGAAAGAATGACTACTTACTTCTTACCAGGAAGCACTGAGTTTTTGTTTATGGTGATGGAAAATTTTGGCAATGGATGTTGGTGATGATTGGACAACATGATTAATGTACATGAAAAATCTTTAATTAGCAAATATTGTGAGATATATATCTTTATAACACTAAAAACTTCAAGTTTTAATGAGGATTTTTTTAAATAAATAATTTGCCTGAAAAATAAAGAAGAAGAAGAAAAAAGAAAGGATTGAGGACAGAAGACAAGGAAACAATATCATTAAAGTGTTTAAAGAGAAAAAGTTAATCCATAATACTATGACCAGTGAAAAAAGCCCTTCAAAAATGATATTGAAAGAAAGATATTTTTAGATAAATGTAAGTTGATGAAATTGTTTGGCCAACAGGTAAGCACTACAAAAACTATAAAGGGAAGTTTTCAGATAGAAGAGAATGATAGATAAAAACTCATTTGATGTTACATCCTGAAGTTATACTCATTTTATTCACTGCACCTTTGTTCTTCCAGCCTCCTCGACCTGTGTTAGTTAATAGAGTAGTCTTGTCTCCCCAGTCTGGTGTGTTAAAAAATTACTGAAAAACATCTAATCCCAGTTGTTTTTTTTTTTTTTTTTGTAAATCATTGTGTTAGAAACCTAGTGTGATAGTTGGAGCTGTATGTCAACTTGGTTGGACCCCAGTTGTGGGTGGTTGTTCCCAT
>NW_006921838.1:4715069-4718414 GCF_000298275.1 Orycteropus afer afer
TGCCTAAGGCACTTGACCACACTGCATGGCAAACAAAACTCCTGGCCTCAGATTTTGAGCAGTCAGCTATAATGCTGTCCAGCTCAAAGATTTTGGACCACCACACTCCACAGTCCAGCCAATAATCCAATTGGATTTATCAGGCTCCTGAAAGAGCACACAAAGCTTCTTTGGCATCTTCCATTCCAGGGCTTTTTCCCATTCTGGTTGCCATTTCAGGTACCCAAAATTTATAAAATTTGATTCTGTTCTGGTTTTGCTTCATTGGCTATCACAAAAGTGGTTCAAACAGGTTCAAAGCCCTGTTGATATCTTATACCTTATACCATCTTGAAATAGTTTCTCTAAATGCAATGTTTGAATTACAGATTTATAGGCCTGTGATTTATTGAAGAAAAGTTATCAAGAGAAACTAGTATTGGAGTGAGAGGAACATGATAGGAAAGCTGAAAGGGCTAATCAAGAATGTGAGCTCAGGTGAAGTCTAAATTCAATATGATCCCTTAGGGATCTCTAGAGTCTGGATTACATCAGAGTTTGATCTATTGTAACAAGATAAATGGGATAACAAATAACCCCCAGGTATCTTGAGATGAGATAGCTTTAATATCTCAAAGGACTGTTGATGGAAGCACTGGGAGATGAGTACCACAACAGAAAAGGTGAAAGAGATCCCAGGGATCTAGGTGGGTCACAGACAACATTCTGCTAATGTGTCTAGTTCTTGATTTGCACGTTCTTTACAAAGTAAATTCTCATGGGAATGAGTCAAAAAAAAAAAAAAAAAAAACATCACCATGGAGAGGTTATTAAAAATCTGGAAGACTGAAAATAAATTGCTTAAGACATAGGTTGTCTCCACTTCTGGCAAGGAAACTTATATGGTGGAAAAACCAACAGAAATACTATCATTCCATTACAGGCAGAAATTCAAACAGTGTGGTGTCTTAAAATAAGAGTACATGAACAAAAAGAAAGGTCAGGGCAAAGATTCCATGCTTTATTGAGCAACATTGATTATTTAATCATCTCAAGTCAGAAGATATCTGCCTATTGGCTTATTTGTGCTGACACTGGTTAAACTAAAGTGTCAAATTTCTTCATGGAACTTGACCTCTGTTGCCAATTTTTAAGACCTCTTGCTCTTGAAGGAGGACATCACCTTGGAAGGCTATTTTAAAAATAAATCTTTGATTTTTTTTCTTTAACAAATATTATTTTGGGAGCTCTGGTGGCATAGTGCCTAAAGAACTTGATTGCTAACCAGAAGGCTGGAGGTTCAAACTCACCAACCACTCTTCAGAAGGAAGACTGGGCAATCTATTTCCATAAAGATACCACCTCAGAAACTGAAGGATGGGTCACTATGAGTCAGAACTGACTAGACCTCAGTGGGTTTCCTTTTGGTTTGCTTACTAAATACATATGTGTGTATGTAGTCCAATAACAATTTATTGTTAAGTATTAATCATTCGTAGACAGATAATTTGGAAAACAATCCATCATATTGTTTCCTTCTTTAAAGTCTGGCCCAGTTTTAGTGGAGTGTAAAATGGATATGGAATGGATTTTCTGTCCTGGAATATGGGCACAGATTCTTTTCAGTTTGAAACTTAAATTACAAAGTACTCTGGTCATGTTGTATACTTTTATTTGAAATAAAATTACAGATGTATTTTTAAAATTTTCCCATACAAATTTTTTTTTTTTCTCATTTCCTTAATTGAGTTGAACAATGGCTTCACAGAGGAGGGAATAAAAATGTAAAAGGGTCCACGGTCAAATAAGTTTCTTTCCCCCTACACTGTCATATTAAAGGCCCAGTAATGTTTTAGATCAGAGAAACTGATTTAATTTTGCTTAATTTGGTGTTAGCCAACTTTTTTTTTTTTTTTTGGTTATCTATCTGCCTTTATTTTTATTGGTGTTACTTTCATTTTCTACTTTTATTAACATTCTGCAAAACTGAAATACTTTGGGAAATGTTCTACTGTCATACCTGCTTTCAGTACAAGTGGAAATGAAGTTGAAATTTGGAATCTCTTATCTCATCTTTCTTCTCTTTTAACTTGGAGTCTTTCTATTACTCTGAGTGTGACATACTTTTATGATGCCCTAAGGAGCTCTGGTAGCATAGTGCCTAAGGCACTTGACTGCTAACCAGAAGGCTGGCGGTTCAAACCCAGCAGCCACTCCTCGGAAGGAAGGTTGGGCAATCCTACTTCTGTAGTGATACTGCCTCGGAAACCCAAGGAGGGGTCGCTATGAGTCAGGGCCGACTCAACGGCACATAACAACAACAACAATGGTGCAGTAGCTAAAGCACCTTGCCTGCTAACCAAAAGGTCATTGTTTGAAACCCACCAGCAACTCTGTCAGAGAAAGATGTGGTAATCTGCTTCCATAAAGGTTTGCAGCCTGGAAAATCCTATGGGACAATTCTACTTTGTCCTGTAGGGTCAGTAGGAATTAGAATTGACTTGATGGTAGTGGCTGTTTTTTTTGTTTGTTTGTTTTTCTTTTGGGGGGGGGGGGATTAAGTTCAAATGGTTAAGTTCTGCTATTGACTTGCTATGAAACTTTGAACAAGTTAATGTTCAGATTCTACTCAGTTTTTTTTAAGTCTTTGTCTCAGAGTTATTGCAATTAGACACGCAGCACTTAATAAGTGCTTATGTTTTGGTAGGAGTGGTACAAGCAGTTAACATGCTTGCTGCTAACCAAAAGGTTGGTGGTTTAAGTCCAACCAGAGATACCATGGGAAAGCCCTGGAGATCTACTTCTGAGAACTCAGTCATTGAAAACACCATGGAAAAGCAGTTATATTCTGACACAAAAAACCTCCAGAATTTTAAAGTAATAATATATTGTAAAGAGTTCATATTAAAGATTGAGGTTCCAATCTATATTCTTTTACATGGCATGTATCCATTGTAAAATTTAGTTTCCTTATATGTACAGTGGAAAAAAATAAAAATATTACTAATAATAGTTATTATACCAAATTTTACATGGTATTATGAGAAACAAACAACAAAAATAATTAAAAGAGTATTGAAAATAAAATAAAAAATAATATTGAATGATATATTTAGTACACTCCAAATTCTTACAAAAAGGAATATGTGAGCATATACTCTGACTGATCCTTTGGATAGCACCCAAATATAATTAATCATCACTGTTTGTTTTTTTTTAAGCCAATTTAAAATTACTTACTCTCATTTTTCAATTTTCTTTAGTTCTTCCATATGGTTAAGATGAAAATTATAGGAATACTACTGTTTCTGTATCATGTTCTAAAAATGGAAGAAGGGTCTCTCTCTAATGGCACAGTTTTCAACA
>NW_006921838.1:4718869-4720364 GCF_000298275.1 Orycteropus afer afer
GCTCACATCAGGTGGCATAAACAAATGCTAAAATTCTTACAACATCTGCCATTTCTGGGTAGCCTAGTGCTTTGGTTTAAGAGGTCACTCACACACAGTGGCCAAGACACAAAATATCAAATACATAAAAGGTGGAAAGTTGAATAGATGACATCTACTTAAATCTGGGACCCACTGAAGTCTACAGAGATGTGTATAAAATATATACAAATAAAACATTGTTGAGAGAAATTACACTAACTCACTGTTATCGAGTGAGATCCGACTCATAGTGACCCCTCTTTCAGTTTCCGAGGCAGTATCACTATGGACGTAGATTACCCCATCTTTCTTCCAAGGAATGGCTGGTGGGTTTGAACTGCCAGGCCTCTGGTTAGCAGTCAAATGCCTTAGACACTATGCTACCAAAACACGGTATATTCCAACAATTTATTTAGCTCTCTATAATTCTGCTGCAAAAGGTATCTTTAAAATGCTGAAGGGTATAGATGTCTCTTTGAAGACAAAGGTGCACCTAACCCAAACCTTGGTATTTTCAATCACCTCATATTCATGTGAGGAGCTCTGGTAGCATAGTGCCTAAAGCACTTGAATGCTAACCAGAAGGTTGGTGGTTCAAACCCACCAGATACTCCTTGGAAAAAAGTTTGGGCAATCTACTTCCATAGTGATACCACCTCAGAAACCCAAGGAGGGGCTCTGAGTCAGATCTGACTCGAAGGCACATAACAACAACAAATAAATTGTTGGAATATACCATGTTCATGGATTAGAAGACTCAATATTGTGAGAACATCACTTCTCCTCAATTTTATCTTTAAATATAATCCAGATTCAATCAAATTCTAGCAAACTTTGAGCATAAACATTTAAGTTTATTTTAAAAATTAACAGTGATAAAAATTAGGGCCCAGTCCCTGAAGAAGGATATCATGTTTGAAAAGAAGATTCTTAATGAGATGTATTGACATAGTGGCTTCAACAATGGACTCAAGCATAGCAAAGATTTTGAGGATGATGCAGGACGAGGAAGTGTTTCATTCTGTTGTACATAGGGTAGCTATGGTTTGGAGCTGACTTGACAGTACCTAACAACAACAGATGATCTTGGAAACATAGCAAAGCACTGCATACTTATAGTATTAAATATCAAGAATTATTATAAAGCTGAAGTATCTAAGACAGAGTGGCATTCATGTAAATATAGACAAAAAGATTAATGAAACAGAATACTCATCTCAGAAAGAGAAACATACACAAGCCTAATTTTCATTCAAAATGCCACTGGAATTAGCATGAAAAGGACAGTTCTTCCCATTATCACTGCTGGGTCAATTGGATATCACATGAAAAAAATTAACTTTGACCCTTACTTCATGTTGTTGTTGTTAAGTGCCGTCGAGTCATTTCCGACTCATAGTGACCCCATGCACAGCAGAACGAAACACTGCCCGATCCTGTGCCAGCCCCACAATCCCTGCTATACTTGAGCCCA
>NW_006921838.1:4722314-4724923 GCF_000298275.1 Orycteropus afer afer
TTTTGGTAAAAATTAAAGGGAAAGTGTTAATTTCTATTTTTCCAAAATCCAAAACCTTTTAGAAACTATTTACATTTAATTTAGGTTTCTCAGAATTCACATTCATTACATATAGTTTTACAAACATGTTAAGGAGCTCTGATGGTTTAATGGTTAAGGCATTTGGTTGTTAACCAAAAGGATGGTAAACCAGCCAGCCACTCGACAGAAGAAAGATGAGGCAGTCTACTTCTGTAAAGATTTACAGCTTTGGAAAACCAATGGGGAGGGGGTCACTATGCATTGGAATCAACTCATTGGAGTGAGGGTTTTTTTTTTCTTTTTTTGTGTGTGTGTGTGTGTGTGTGTGTTTTAGCTGACAAGCATATTAATTGTTCTTGTTAGGGATTGTGGAGTTGGTCCCAACTCCCAGCAACCTTATGTATAACAGAACAAAATGTCTACTCATTCACCAGCCTTACGATAATAGGAATGTATGAGCACAGTTTTCCAGGCATAGTGTCAATCCACCTCACCGAGGGTCTTCCCGTTTTTCACTGATCCTCTACTTTACCAAGCATGAAGTCCTTCTCCAGGGACTGGTTCCTCCTGGTAACATTTGCAAAGACAGCAAGACAATGCCTCACTATCCTTGCTGCTAATATTTCTTATAAACAAAATAACTTTGAAAATAACCATATCATTCTTGAGCAAGTGGGGCCAGATTGGAAGTCAGAAAATGAGAGTGAAATGATGTTGACTTCTGCATAATAACATTTATAGTGTGATTTTGAACAAGAAAATCTTAATATGTGTATCTTTAGGCAGGGCCTTTAAACTTAAAATGTTTACTACTCTCATTTATGTAAAGCCTGAGGAAGAAGAGGAAAATATAATCTTTTCTGATGTATTTTCTAACTTTAATAATTTTGTAGTCTAGAAAAAGAAGGAAGAAGAGCAAGGGAGGGAGAGAGGGAAGAACAGAAGGGAAAGAGAAAGGGATGAGGGAGAGATAGAAGGAGAAGAGAAGGCTGGTCACTTGCAGGGCTCCTCATTGTTTTCCTTTTAGGGAAAGAATGAGGTATACTTAGAAACCTATAGGTCAATCTCTTGTGACCTATAGGGTTAATCATTCAAATGAGGCCTTTTTTAGATAGACTTTGTGGGATGGGGCCAGAAAAAAGTTAGTTATATTGAAACACATTGAATAATTTTATGATGGGATAGAACCAAATACAAAGCATAGTTGAGGCCTTACAAAGAAGGATGAGGTGCTGAGCAGAATTCCCAAGAAGAAATGAGGCCAGTATGACATTCCTAGTGGCAAGGCTGCCAAAAGGAATTTTAAACTTGGGGTAATCTTACTTTCAGCCGTCTCTCATGTTTTCATGTTCTACTGTCTTGTGTGTGGTTGTGGTGCTGGCAATTGTGTCTCCTGTGTTTCAAAATACCAGCAGGGCCACCAATGGTAGATGAGTTTCTGCAGAGCTTCTAGACTAAGAGAGAATAAGAAGAAAGGCCTGGGGATCTACTTCCAAAACTTAAAACATATAGGTCACAAGAGAATATCCCTAGCTGGACAGATATGCACTAGGATGGAAAGCACCACAATGGCCATAACAATGGACCCAACCATGCCACAGGTCATGAAGTTACTGCAGCACAAAACAACATCTTATGCTTTTATATCTAAGGTCAGTATGAGTTGGAGTCAACTCAATGGCAATTAACTAAATTTCAATTTTGGATAACAGAAGAGACTCAGAAACTTGCCATTGAGTGGAGAGTAGCTAAAGCAATGGAAGAAATGACAAGATAAAAGAGCTGAACAGAAGATTTCAAAGAGCAGCGCGAGAAGACAAAGCCAATTACTATAATGAAATGTGCAAAGACATGGAGTTAGAACACCAAAAGGGAAGAACATGTTCAGCACTTCTCAAGGTGAAAGAACTAAGGAAATAATTTAAGTCTCCAGTTATAATACTGAAATATTCTATGGGCAAAATATTGAATGATGCAGGAAACATCAAAAGAAGATGGAAAGAATACACAGTCACTGTACCAAAAAGAACTTCATCATTTCAGGAGGTGGCATACCATCTAGAACTAATGGTACTGAACAAGGAAGTTGAAGCTCCAATGAAGGAATTGGGGAAGAACAAGGCCCCAGGAGTTGACGGAATACCCAATGAGATATTTCAACAAATGGATGCCCGACTGGAGGCACTCACTTGGTTATGCCAAGAGATTTGGAAGACAGCTACTTGGCCAACTGACTGGAAGAGAGCCATATTTGTACACTTTCCAAAGAAACGTGATCCCACAGAATGTGGAAATTATTGAACAATATCATTAATATCACATGCAAGTAAGATCTTACTGAAGATAATTCAAAAACAGTTGCAGCAGTATATTGACAGAGAACTTCCAGAGGTACAAGCTGGATTCAGAAGAGGACATATTAGACATCATAGCTGCTGTCAGATGGATCTTGGCTCAAAGCAAAGAATACCAGAAAGATGTTTCCTTGTGTTTTATTGACTGTGCAAAGGCATTTGATTGTGTGGATCATGACAAATTATGGATAACATTGAGAAGAATGAAAATTCCTGAACAATTGATTGTACTCA
>NW_006921838.1:4731563-4735823 GCF_000298275.1 Orycteropus afer afer
AGTGATAATATAATTCTAATAATAGTATGATTTTACAGAGAACATATTAAACATCATTGTTTTTTGAGGTTGCAATGGTGTAACCCCTGTAAAGGGCTTAGCATGCTGTCTGATACAAGCAGTAAGCTCTCAGTAAATGCTGGTTACTCCTGAGAGTATTGTCATTATTGCACACATTGTTCCAGGTGTCCAAGGGGTTATCGAGATCGATTTTCAGAATCTAATGAGTCGGAGCCGACTTGACGGCACATAACAACAATAACAACAACAACAACAATGTAAACCAAATAAAAATGCCTTTACTTTAGGATTTATTTCTAAGGGCATTATTCTCAATTTTGGAATAAAATGATAAAGAAATGAAGATTTAATAATAAATAGAAATATTTCTAGGATTTGTATTTTTATGTGTTACTAGGAGTATATTTCTTTGAATGCAGTTCCATTATTGGCAAAATTAGAAAAATAAGTAATATTAATCTCTCAGTTACTAATATGATTAATTAAAATAATAAATGTGAAGGAAACTTAGGGTGGAGATGTACCAAACACTCAATAAATAGTCATCATTATTATTGCTATTATTATGCATTAAGAATAACTTTAAAGGACCATTTTAGTAATTGTGGCAAATTTTTATTAGTCTTATTATATATATGAAGGAAATGAGGTTCCAAGATGCTGCATCTGCTTAGGGAGAAGATGGGAAATTAAACTCTTGACCTCAGGTCAACACAGGTCAATAGCTTTACTCTTTTTACCACGTTATATAACTTCTGATTTGTGTTTTTTATGTAAAGCATATTGCATACTAAAGAAGATGGATCTATTTTCTGTCAATGGCTTCAGCAGAGGATAAAAGCAAAAGAGCATACCTATAAGGAGCATTAGTAATGTATCTCATATGTATCTCCTTTGTGACAAAGTTGACAAGTCTAAATAAATTTTCTTACCAAAGAAAATTCTGCAAGGCCAAGAACAGAGGAAACTTCTAGGGGGTAGTCCTTAATCCATTTCTAACTTATAAATGGCAAATGCTCTAGCTCTCAAGGGTGGTAAAACCATGTTTCATCTCTCAGATGGACATGCCAGGTCTCTGGATTCCTAATTAAATGAGTAATGGCAACCAATTGAGAAACTGAGGAAGTCCTTGTCATAGGCTTTATATTATATTAGCTAGAGCTGATCTTGTTAAGGAGTCTCTGAGTGCCACAGACAATTACATGCTCAGATCTTTTTAAGCTGAAGGAGTTGCCATTTTGCCTACTTCACTGCAATACAGATCATTCTCCTTTACCTGTATTTGATGTCTTATTAGTATTATGTAAATTGCTTTTATTTCCCTTTCCTCTGTCTTCTTCGAGGCATTTTTCCTTTCTGCACCTACCATCCTGTTTCATAGCTCTATGACTTTGCACATGTCATTCCCTGTGCCTGGGAAGTGTTATTTCCACAATATCAGTCCTTGCTCCTCATTTTGTACTCTCAACAAGACATCTATCACCTTTCAAAACACAAACTCTTCCTGCTCCTATAAAATCTCCACCCAGGACTTCTCCTGCCATCACAACAGAAGTTCCTCAGACTACGATGTCTTGAATATTTTCTGTTTTTATATGAACCATCTAGAGTTATCTTTATTTTTCCCAACAATTATACATAAAAGACTTATAGTCTGAGAAATTGCCCAAACACTAGAGATAGAGTGAACAAATGAAATATTATCCCCACTCTCCTAGTCTGGCCAAAATAGTTTATTGGATTAACCATTGGTCTTAGCTTACTGTATTGTGGGAATCATAAATGTAGTAGAGAATGTGTTTCATTCATTATCAAGCCTACAGTGGTTAACATAATACCTGGCACAAATTAATTATCAATTAAATATCTGCTGAATCATAATGGCTAAGCTGAGTTCTGTATTATCATAAGAATTTGTGCTTCTGAGTGAAAAAAAAAAAAAAAAAAAATTCTAAGATGTGACTTCTCCACAGATTCCCAAAGGACTGGCATCCTACTTTGGAGGCAACCCTACTGCCTTTCAGCATAATTTGTTGACTTTGACAAGTTATTCCCCCAAGTACTGCACCAAGCTTTGCCTAATTAGATGCCAGAGATGTCACGATCATTGCAGACAATATTTACAGCAGTCGCTTTCAATGGCCTTTGCAGCTAGAGAAAGCTGAGAGGACATGTGGAGAACTTTATAGATAAGGAACTCCTAGTTTTTATTATACAAGAAGGAGAAATAAAGTTCCTGTTTCAGAAAGTGTTTTGGCATAGCTTTCCCTGTGCTAAACAATTGGAAATAGACAAGGAATCTTTTAACTTCCTGATTATCTTCAAAATTACATAGGACATTTTCACTCAAGTGGTCAAATTTGGATCTGAGTGTGCTGCTCTCTCTTCTTAAGAATGTGTCAAAACTCTAATCACAAATATTATATTCCCTACATAACAAACATAAATAGTCCTTGCGTTTATTTACTCAACCGACATTTACTGATGCTAATGTCAATGATAAGCACAGAGGTTACAAAGATATGTAAGATATCATCACAAATCTCCTGATATTCTCCACTCTTTAAAGGTAGAATTCTGAGCAGAAAAAAATTGATGCTGATACCATAGTTGTCATATTAAAAGTATAAACACAGTACTGAGAAATTCCAAGGAGGCACTAATTCAGTTTTGTCCTTGATTCGACAAGTGGTGACATTTAGCTGAGATTTGAATGATGAGAGGGACAGAGGTATGAGACATTTCTACAATAACCTGCCTTCACTTTGAGACCCTTTCATCAATTAACCAGAAAGCAATCCATGTTCTCTTTTAGAATGGAAAACGGATCATTTCATCCACCTGCTTTTCACTTCACTTAGAATATAATCCATGCTCCTTACCATGGTCTACCCAATCGGACCCTTGCTGACCTCTCTAATACCATTACATGCATCTCTCCCTTCATTCACTAAGCTCCAGAAATAATGGCATTCTTTCTGTTCCTTGGACAAGCCAAGTTAGATTTTATTTCAGTGTTTTTGCAGATGATGTCCCCTGTGTATGGAACTCTCAGCCCTGATTTTTATAGTTGCCATCTTTTTAGCATTCAGGTCTAAGCACAAAAATCATTGCTCAGAAAGCCTCTTCCAAAATGCTAAATATGAAGTAGACTTCCTTCCTCCAACATAACATTGTTTCCTGGTGAAACACAAGCAAAGACATTCATATCTTTATCCCCACTTTATAGAATAGTTCCTGGCACACCGTAGGTGTTCCATAAATCCTCCTTATATGATTGATTTCTCACATCCTGTCCCTTAAATGTTGATATATCTAATCTAACTCTGATGCAGATACTTTATGGCCCATAGTTTGGAGTTCTTAAGAAACTCTAAACTTCTCTCCCATTATTATCATAATGACTCTACTAGGAAGTAAAGAGTTCACCAAACAACATAATTTATAATTCTTAAAATGGCCTTGATTAAAACCATGATTGATCTTTATTACTATTATTATTTCGGTGTAAATGTGTAACAGAATACATGTTAACCTTGTATGACAAGGAGCCCTCAAAATACAGTAGCTCAAACAACGTATATGTTTCTTTCTTTCTCTATCCAGAAGGAGGAGGATAACCTACAACAGACAGACAGCTCTGCTTAATGAGACGGTCCAGGAAACAAGGTCCCTTCTACCTTGAGAACCTACTATTCACTGAATTGTTCTTCTCATGTATGTGTGGTTGGAGATAGCTTCCTAGCATAATTTTTTCCTTAGACACAGAGAAGGGAATAAAGAAGAAATGGAAAACAAACAGTTTTATTTTAAGGATGTGGTCTTGGAATTAATCATTTTACTTATTCTTACATTCCATTGGTAAAAACTTACATGATCACACAATTCATAAGAAAAAGTTTGGAAATAAAATCTCTAGCTGGTGACCATGTGATCTGACATGTGAAGAATGTCATGTGTGGTGGTTGAAGACTTCTATTACTGAAAAGAAGGAGAGAGTGCATATTGAGGGACAATTAATTTCTATTAAAATGGATTACTTTTTCTGGGCAGAGGGTATCATAAGACGTTTTTGTTAGGTGCCTTTGAGTCATCTCGGACTCATAGCGACCCTGTGCACGGCAGAACAAAACACTTCCCAGTGCAGTGTCAACTTCTCGGTCCTTGCTATGCCTGAGCCCATCTTTGCAGCCACTGTGTCTATCCATTTTGTTTGAGGGCCTTCCCCTTCTTCATTCA
>NW_006921838.1:4735923-4740205 GCF_000298275.1 Orycteropus afer afer
GAAGAATCATTAACAACCTGTGATATGTTGACAACACAACTTTGCTTGCTGAAAGTGAGGATGACTTGAGACACCTACTGATGAAGATTGAAGACTACAGTCTTCAGTATGGATTCCATCTCAATACAAAGAAAACAAAAATCCTCCCAACTGGACCAATAAGCAGTAGCACTATAAATGGAGAAAAGATTGAGGTTGTCAAATAATTCACATTGCTTGGTTCTGCAATCGACGCCAATGGAAGCAGCAGTTAGGACATTAGAGGTTGTATAACACTGGGCAAGTCAGCTGCAAAGGAATTCTTGCAAGTGTTGAGAAGCAAGGATGTCTCCTTGAGGACTAAGCTGTGCCTGACACAAGTCATGATATTTTCAATCACCTCATATGCACGTGAGAGCTGCACAATGAGTAAGGAAGACCAAAGAACAGTTGATGATTTTGAGTTGTGGTGCTGGCAAAGAATACTGAAAGCACTATGGAACTAACAGATCTGTCCTGGAGGAAGTGCACCCGAAATGCTTCTTGGAAGCGAGAACGGCCAGACTTCGTCTCACCTACTTTGGTCGTGTTGTGAGAATGGACCATTCCCTGGAGAAGAATGTCATGCTTGGTAAGGGGGAGGGTCGACGAAAGAGGGGAAGGCCCTCAACGAGATGACTGACATGGTGGCTTCGACGATGGGCTCAAGTATAGCAAGGATCATGGAGCTGGTGTGGGATTGGGCAATGCTTCATTTGGCTGTGCATAGGGTCGCTATGAGTCAGAAACGACTCGACGGCACCTAACAACAACACCACTTTCAATTTTAAGCTGTTTTGCTGCATTGTCAAACAACTCACAGGGGGTCTTTGGCAAAGTTTCATATACTTACAAATGTCATAATCAAGTAGCATTTGAAGAAAATCGGGAAAGGAGAAGACCCTGTCTTGGTGTACAGCTAAGAGAAGAGAAAAATACATTGGAATTAAGATAGGTAGTTCACTGAAAAGAGAGGTAACAAGTGGATATAAGCCTGTGGGAGTTTGCAGAATTCTTTTGGAGAGTGTGGTACTTTCACAGGATGATGGGCAAGGCAGTTCAAAGCAATTTTCTTTAAATATCAAAGGCCTGGGTGACCTTTGCTACTGAAGTTGCAATATAACTAGAGGGTAGAATAAAGAATAGAAGCAAATGACCTCTAAGGCCTTGTCCAACTCTGAAATGCTTTGACTCTAAGAGCAGCATATGATTGTTTAGCAATTTATCAAAGACTTGCCAGTGTCAGTGTGGTTTGGACCAATTACTGCATTTATTTATGGTTTGGGAACTTCAATTAGGGCTTGAAGTACAGGACTAAAATAACTCAAGTTCAAAGAAATAACAGTGACATTGACATTTCACATGATCAGCAAGTCTTTTGGGGAGTAACAGAATGGCAACATTTATAAACCACAGTTGCCACCGCTCAAGTGGAGTAAGAGATTAGGAGAGAAAACTGTCCCTAAAGCCTCGTTACTGAGTAAATCAAACCTGACCTGATGGCCTAACGTTGCTGTCACTTCAGGAGAGACTGAACCACTAAAAATGGCAACACAGTCAAACCCTTACTGTCTCTTTAGGGTAAAACAGAGACTAAAGGCTGAACCAAGCTATTCTGCAAGTGATTCTTAAAAGGGGGAAGGTCTAGATCCTGCTGGCTCTTTGGCTGGATTTTCATAACAGTTTATAGTTAACCATCAAAGAGAAAATCAATGTCTGCTTATTAACTCTCGACAAGGATGTTTTAAGTGTTTGTCATAAAACTCAGACTCTAGTTACCTTAACCACCAAAATTTAATGATAAGCAATGGTAAGCCTGTGTTAACAATGATAAGCAAGTGGTAATTGTCATGCTTGTTAACTCAATGTGCTGACATTTTCAGACAGCAGAGTGAAGTGTTGTATTAACCATGATGACATTTTAAATAGTAGAGCAACTTCAGAGTAATAACACTTTGAGATATCTATAGCACCCTTGTGAGCATCATTTTGTGATTATTAAAAGGACCAACTTGGTTGGTAAGAATGTAAAAAACATATGAAAAGCAAAATATACATCTGTCAATAGAATCATAGTGTGTATTACAGAGAAGTACCAATAGGTGAAAACCAACTATAGACCAAACTTGGTATTAGACATATTTCATTACGGAGAAGGTAAACACCTTGCTTATTGTCTTATTTTGGGTTCTCCAGAGGAGAAACACCAGTGTGATAGATAGAGAAATAGATAGATAGATAGAAAGAGAGAGAGAGAAAGAGAGAGAGATAGAGATAGATGATATATATAGAGAGATGGTATGCATAAATAGATGATATATCTAGCTAGTTAGCTAAAAAGACATCAGATAGACAGATAGATAATCAGGCTGAGAAATCCAAAATTTGTAGGTCAAGCAGGAGACAGAGACTTCTGCAGACTTATACCCCAAGATCAGTAAGTCAGGCAATGAGAAGAATGCAGGGTCCAAACAGCACAAGCTCTGCCAGAATATCCATTTAAAACCCATAGGCAGATGATATCCTAAAGGAAATTTTATTGATTGGTTGATCTCATCAGGTCACATCATGGAAGGTGATTACATTTCATTGTGTTACATTGCACCATGTTGAGTTGCAATATATTATATTACATTACATTATAGAACAGTAACCAGTATAGTATCTAGCCAAACTACTGAAAATCATACTTTACCAAGTTAATACATATTAACCATCACACTTACAGATTCAGCTACAAATCTTCAGAGTATAATTCATAGCCACGCCTTATTTTTGCACTTAGAATGAATCTTAGTCATAAGATTAAGATTTAGGAACTTCATGGTCTATTCCTAGCTTTGCCACAAACTAAGTTGTATAAACTACAGCAAGTCACTTCACTTCTCAGGCTGACACATTCCTCATGTGTAAAATGAGTAAGATGGATCTGTGACCTCACTTATAAATGATGAAGTTTCAGATTAATTTACTACTTCTTCTTTACCTCTAAATTGTATAATTCCAGCTTGAATAATCATAAGAAGTATTTTTCTGGGACTAGAGACCTAATTCTTCTATAGTCATTCATCTATGTCTTACAGAAACATGCCTATCTCTTTTTTTCCAACTTTAAATGCCCCACTGGACTCATGTAATTTGAAGGAGTGCAACCACTGAGCTGCATGTGAAAAGAAATCATCATCATATGAATGTTTACCCATCCACATTAAACTAGACATGAAAATATTCCAACTGCTCCATCCACTCTATTAATATTTCAGCCTAATAGATAAAGAAGAGTCACTGATTCAAGATCTCTTTCTAGAGTGTCTCTGCAAAAGGAACTGGAACAATGTATACATACATTTCACTTACTAATTTTATTGCTGGATGTTTCAAGATCACTTTGACCCTCTGCAGAGCAGTATATGCAAGATACTCTAATAAAAGGTTTCTTTGTGGGAGAGGTTAGTCTAATTATCAAGATCAATGATTTATTTCTCAGAACATTTTTAACTGCAGGAGAGAAAACCTATTCCCAACTACCTTAAATTTGAAGTGTGCAGGGGAGAAGAACATGTTTTAGTTCATATATATAAACAATTACATTACATTCAATTTGACTTTGTGTAAATTGTTCTCTCTGTGCCCTCATCCCTATGAATTCTCCACATTTCTTCAGTCTGCTGTATGATGCTGGAAGCTGATTTCTGTGAATTTCTTCACTTATTTTCTTGCCAGGTCCCTTGCAGTTGAGTGATAACAATGGTATGGACCAGCCAAAGAATGGAGAGTGGCTGAGAAAAAGAACAGAGCATTTCTTTCCTCCCCCTACATCCTTCAGGACAGCACCACCACTTACTTACTTCTCTGCGACTAGAGCTCCCAAAGGCACTTCTCCATTATTCCAGGTCTTACTGGGCTACAATCACACTATTTCTTCCTCTTTGTCATTTATCTTTGGAGATGGTAACCCGCCCCCTTCTTTTCCCCTAGAATTCAAATACCTGATAATATTGCTCAATGAGAATCTTTTCATCTAAAATATCTGGAGTAAGTTTTTCTTTTTGGGACCCAGCTGACACAGCTAAGGGCTACTTGACCCAGAGTTCCATGTCCCTTAGACCAAGTTTTTCTCCATTAATCTACTACATCTTGGTCCATTTTTGGCTCCATGTGAAAACAAGATAGATTATAATCTTACTTACATCTCTGACTCCAGTGTGGGAGAGGGGGACTGTCTATCTTAGTTATCTTGTTGTTGTTGTTATGTGTCGTCGAG
>NW_006921838.1:4740305-4740859 GCF_000298275.1 Orycteropus afer afer
CAGTGTCAACTTCTCGGTCCTTGCTATGCCTGAGCCCATCTTTGCAGCCACTGTGTCTATCCATTTTGTTTGAGGGCCTTCCCCTTCTTCATTCAACCTCCACTTTACTAGGCATGATATACTTCTCCAGGGAATGGTTTCTTCTCACAACATGACCAAAGTCGGTGAGATGAAGTCTGGCCATTCTTGCTTCCAAGTTGCATTCTGGCTGTACTTCCTCCAGGACAGATTTGTTAGTTCTTCTAGCAATCCACGGTACTCACAGCATTCTTCTCCAACACCACAACTCAAAAGCATCAACTCTTCTTCCATCTTCCTTATTCATTGTCCAGTTCTCACATCCATAAGAGGCAATTGAAAATACCATGGCTTGGGTTAGGTGCCCCGGTTTTCAAAGAGACATCTTTGCTATTCATCACTTGAAAGAGATCTTTTGCAGCAGATTTGCCCAATATAATGCATCATCTGATGTCTTGACTGCTGCTTCCATTGGTGTTGATTATAGAACCAAGTAGTATGAAATCCTTGACAACTTCAGTCTTTTCTCCATCCAC
>NW_006921838.1:4741034-4769197 GCF_000298275.1 Orycteropus afer afer
CAAACAAGTGTTCTGGAATTCCCATTCTTCTCAATGTTATCCATAATTTGTTATGATCCACACAATCAAATGCTTTTGCATAGTCAATGAAACATCACCTTTCTGGTATTCTTTGCTTTCAGCTAAGATCCATCTGACATCAGCCATGATATCCCTCATTCCATGTCCTCTTCTGAATCCAGTTTGAATTTCTGGAAGTTATCTGTCAATATACTGCCGCAACCTTTTTTAATTATCTTCAGCAAGATTTTACTTGTGTGTGATATTAATATTGTTTGATAATTTCCACATTCTGTGGGATCACCTTTCTTTGGAATGAGTATAAATATGGATCTCTTCCAGTCTGTTGGCCAGGTAGCTGTCTTCCAAATCTCTTGGCATAACTGAGTGAGTGCCTGCATTGGTTGAAACATCTCAAGGGGTATTCCATCAATTCCTGAAACCTTGTTCTTAGCCAATTTCTTCAGTGCAGTTTTGACTTCTGCCTTCAATACCATTGGTTCTTCATCATATGCCACCTCCTGAAATGGATGAAGATCAACCAATTCTTTTTGGTACTGTGAATCTGTTTATTCCTTCCATTTTCTTTTGCTACTCCCTGCATCATTCAATATTTTGCTCATAGAATCTTTCAATATTGCAACACGAGGCTTAAATTTTTTCCTCAGTTCCTTCAGCTTGAGAAATGCCAAGCATGTTCTTCCCTTTTGGTTTTCAGACTCCAGGTCTTTGCACGTTTCATTAGAATAATTGGCTTTGTCTACTCGAGCTGCTCTTTAAAATCTTGTGTTCAGCTCTTTTATCTTGTCATGTCTTCCATTTGCTTTAGCTACTCTCCACTTATGGGCAAGTTTCAGTCTCTTCTGACATCCATTTTGGTCTTTTCTTCAATACTCCTGGAAGCAGCAGTCAAGAAATAAACCAGTGTATTCCATTGTCCAAAACTGCTGCAAAAGTGGTATTTGCAATATCTCACATGCATGTGAGAAATGGACAATGAATAAGGAAGATTGTAGAAGAATTGATGCATTTGAATTGTGGTGCTAGTGAAGAATATTAAATATACCGTGGATTGCCAGAAAAACAACAACAAAAAAATATATGTCTTAGAAGAATTATAGCCAGAATGCTCTTTAGAAGAAAGAATGGTCAGACTTTGTGTCTCATACTTTGGTCATGTTATAAGGAAAGACCAGTCCTTTGAAAAAGACATCATTCATGGTAAAGTAGAGTTAGAAAAAAAGGAGAAGGCCTTCAATGAGATGGATCGATACAGTGGCTGTAGCAATGAGCTCAAGCATAGCAAGGATTGTGATGACGGCACAGGACCAGGCAGTGTTTTCTTCAATTATACCCAGGTTGGCTGTAAGTTGGAAATAACCTGACAGCACTTAACAACAACTAGAAGTGCTCAGTATATATCACTATCATGGTTTTTCCTTGGCTAGATATTGCAGCCCAGGTCATTGTGACTCAGGTCATTACACCTGAGTTTATGGGTCTTCCTTCAGGTCATGCTGAGACTTGAGGTCTCTATAAATTAGCTGTGCTGCTACAGAAAAAGTGAGGATGCACAGCACATCTGCTGTTTCCCTTCAGGCTGAATGATTTAAAATTAAACTGTACTATTGTCATTATCCATGTGAAGACTTCTTTTCATGGTGAAGCTGTTCATACTTAGAGTGGAAAATTACAACTTCTAAAATTGTCTCCTCAGGGGAAATCTACGGGTTCGTTTTTATTTGGTGTCTCTCATAAATGATCCCTACCAAATGAAGAAATCGGATTAAGGCCATGGGAACTTTTCAAGACAGTGACGGAAAATCTTTAGCGGATGCTCCTATCTGTGTTCATCATCCATGTTCCCTTGATTCAGACATTCAATAAGACTATGCCCCTGCCCTTTTTATGGTAATGGAAGCACAAAGAGGTTAGAAAATTTCTGACTGCAAGTAACTGTTCATTGGAGGAACATAAGATCAGGTAACCAGAGTAACCAACAGTAGGTACTAATCAGCTCTAAGAAGATTCAGAAGTGACACCACTCTTTCTCATGAAACCTGCCATTTTCTAATGAACCAGACATGCTTTTGGCCTATATCCCAGGAATACATCCTATCAAACCGTGGAGAACAGCAAACTTGAATAATACCTGGACACTGATGATTCCTGTGTCAATTTCAAAAGTCACATTTGTTGTTATTGTCAGGTGCCATCAAGTGGATTTCAACTCATAGTGATCCTACGGACAACAGAGCAAAACACTGTCCCTTCCTGCACCATCTTCACAGTCCTTGGTATGTTTGAGCCTGTTGTTGCAGCCACTGTGTCCATCCATCTCTTTGAGGGTCTCTCCTTTTTCTCTGACCCTGTAGTCACATTAGAGTCAGTTAAAATAACTATTGAAGAAAAAACAAAACAAATAAAAATAGCCTAATGGGTCACCATTAAGACAGTGAGTACTTGACTGGACAGATAGATAAATGGCTTGTATAAGTCAAAGAGGGGAAATTCGTCCACAAATGCTGCTAATATCAAAGTGATAAGGACCTTTGCAGCTTGGTTTAAGACCACTGAATCACAGCATCTGTTGTGGGTAAAATCTAAACATAAGAGAAAACATTCCCCTTGACATAAGGATACTGACAACCAGGGAATCAGATCTGGTCATGTTCTGAATTAATTTGTTTCCTCATCATTAGATTCAGTTAAACAGTTCTAGTAAAAAGAGTACATAAGTGATGCTCTTTACTTCTATTTTCATCACACCAGGAGGCATGCTTTGTAAGATTTTTCCACTATTAATGATTAATATTAAAGAATAATAACCTGGTTAATGTGCCTAAGGGATCAAAGGTGTATTTTTTTTCCTTGTAGTTATTAGGGAAACTGGGGTTTGGGGAGTACTTTGAGACCATGTGGATATACTGCTCCCTAAAAATATTTCAACTAATGAGTTTAGTATCCTATGATAATCCTTGTCTAAATAAACTATTCTATTGGCTGTTGGAAACTGGTGACTTTGGAATCTTCTCATTCCTTGTGCCAGCTTAGCTTCAGTTGTTACCATTCTGTACACATGGGAGCTTTTCTAACTTTGCTTTGGTTGTAGGCATGTCACAGCAATATTTCAGTTGAGCTGTACAAGCCACCTGTTTGTCTTTCAACACCTTACATCACAGTGTTAACCGTTTACTATTTCTACTCTTTGATTTCCCCTTATTTTATTCTAATGTATTTAATATGTTTCCATCGTAATTCAGTATTTTATTGATAGGAGGCTGGTATTAGGAAATACATGAGTCCAAGATGATAGCATCTTTCTGTTCCTGAATGGCCAGAGAAGGAGAAAAGAGAGACCTTTTATATCTTTGTCAGAGATATTTCAAACAGTATTAAAGGAATAGCATCCAGCTTTCAGAAAATGTTTCTTCTTTCATACATCCAACATAAGCCAAGATACAGAAACTAAAAATCCCAGAAGAAACATATAGTACACTGATTTCCAGTCAATAGGACTTGGCTCTGGCATTTGTCAGCTTTATATACAAACCAAGTCTTGGCTTTATTGTTTGTTTACAAACATACCATCTCCTGGAGCAGAAATGCTATTTCCTTTCAGTAAAATGTAAGAAAAGGAAAATTATAGCAAACCTATTCCAAAATGCAATTTAGAATTTTCCCTTAATTACTTATTTGTTTGAAAATAAAGAAAAAAAGAAAGAAAGAAAAAGTAAGACAGCTCTCATCACTCATCCATAGGTATGTAAATCTTTTCTCAAAATCACTTTACTATCTTTTCCCATGAAGTGCATCCAGTATCAGGCAAATAGTTCCACATTAATGCATCACTTCTGTTAGATGTTAAGCCAAATTGTCTCACACTCCAGGAATGATTTTGTGAATCACTAGAGTGGAGCTCTCCAGTTGTGCTGCTTTAAAATAGTTCACCAAGCACTCTGGAGATGGTGGAGAGAACCTATTACCAATCGGCTATTACATGATTATTATTCTCTAATCCAGCAGTCTTGTCTGTTGACTGATGGTTCAGTGGTTTGCAGGAGAACCTCAATAGGACCAAACATTTTGACCACCTAACCTAGCTTGCATCTCCAACATTTAACAAAAAATTTATCCATTGCATTTAGAATAGCAGTGTCATCACTGCTGCCTGATCAGTAAACTTTTATGTCTTTTTCAAAGTACTCCAATCTCCACACTCAGCTTAGTGTGGCATTACAGGTATCAAGGACCAACACCCTTATGAAAGACCTGGAAACACTTAATGTGGTAGTTAAGGTTATGTGTCAACCTGGCTGGGCAGTTACATGTAGTTATTCCTCATGATGAGACTGGTAATAACCTCATGGTGGAATCTGCTGTGAGCCGCTGAGTAGCTGCCTTAGGGATGCGGTCTGCTTCCAGTGTGTAAGATGACACTTTGAGAAAGTCTTGAGATTTTGGCACATCTCGATCCTGAGTTTTCATCTCAGTGGCATGCCACACTGCCTGCTGGTCTTGGAACTATTTCCGGACTTGAACTAGTAGCCTGCTGTGATGGCTGATAATCTTGGGACTGTGTCATTTTACTTGTTGACTTTGGGTTTGTCAGTCTCAGCAGCCAGCAACTATCCTGGTTAAGAGATCCCTCCAGCTGCAGTGGGCCAGGAGCAAGAGGTAGAGCTGAAACCCAAGGTCAAGTAGCCTTTACCCAATTCCAAGAGCTGGCACTTTGAACTCAGACTTCTAACCTCCTAAACTGTCAGAGAATAAATCCCTGTTTGTTGAAGACATCCACCCGCAATACTTCTGTTCCAGCAGAATAAGAGAACGAAACACTTTGTATCGACAAGATGCTAATGCCTCCAAGAGGCTGGCAAATTGAGGCACAGAGTAAGGGTACATTTCTAATCAGAGAGGGCTATATTTTTTAAAAATTCATTCATCTAAAACTTACAATAGAACAATGGAAGTAAAATTCATATGAAGCTACAAACTTGGTCATTATCTTCTTTCTTTGTGACAACTTTCTATGCCTATAGCTCAGAGAACTCAGGAGACTTCTAGAAATAGTGACAGAGACACACAAAACCATATATGTGTGTATTCATATATGTAACAGCTTCGCTGTCTGTAACATAAAGGATCTCAACAAACATTGGCTGAAAAAAAAAGAGGTAAGGAAGGGAATGGACGAAAGGAAGGAGGGAAGGAGAAAAAGAAGAAGGAAGGAGGAAAGAAGGGAAAAGAGGAAGGAAGAAAGGTCGTGGAGAAGGAAAGGGGAAGACAGGTAAGGAGGCAAGGAACTACCTAAACTGTTCTAGAAAGCTTCATAGGGCGGTGCACCTGGTGTGCAACAAGAAATGAGGATAATTTTAGGGGAGGACTATGGAATTGAGTGAGTAGAAAAGCCAGGTCTCCTGAGGTCTTATAGACATCAGCAAGGTCAGATTTTATTTTAAATATACTGGTAAGTCCAGAATTTTTTTTTTTTTTTTTTTTTTTTTTTTTTTTTTTTACTAAAAACAAATGAAGTTCACTGAACCTATAAATTATTTGGCCTTTTTTGTTGTTGTTGTTGTTGTTTTTCCTCGACTGATGAATTCTAATTTTTCTGGCTGCTTGAATGAACTAATCAATTCCATTCAAAGTCAAACATCTCTCAAAGCACAAATGACTGATACAAGGACACACTGTTGCCCATTTCAAATGAACTAAGGTACCTTGCAAAAAACTGGAATTCCAGAAGACTGAATTGTGCTCATGGAACCTACACATTGACAAAGAGGCAGTTGTTCAAACAGAACAAAGGGATTCTTTGTGGTTTAAAATCAAGGCAGGTGTACATTAGAGTTATATCTTTTTAACATTCTTATTCAATCTGCATGTTGAGTAAATAATTCAAGAAGCTGGACTATATGGTGAAGAATATTGTATCAGGATTAGAGACATATTCATTAAAAATATGTGATACACAGATAACACAACTTTTTTTTTTTTTTTTGCTGAAAGTGAAGAAGACTTGAATCATTTACTGATGAAGATCAAATACTACAGCCTACAGTGTGGTTTCCATCTCAACAAACAGTAAACACAAATCTTCATCCCTGGACCAAAAAGCAACGTGATGACAAATGAAGAATATATTGAAGCTGTCAAGGATTTGATTTCATTTGGCTCCATATTCAATGCCCATGGAAATAACAGTCAAGAAATCAAACAATATATTACACTGGGAAAGTCTCCTGCAAAAGTCCTCTTTAAAATGTTAAAAAGCAAAGATGTCACTTTGGGGACTGAGGTGTGCCTGACCCAAACATTGTATTTTCAATTGCCTCATATGTATATGAAAGCTGGACAATTAATAAGGAAGACTAAAGAAGAATCAATAACTTTGAATTATGATTTTGGCAAAGAATACTGAATACACCATGGACTTCCAGAAGAAAGAACAAATGTATCTTGGAAGAAGTACTGCCAAAATTCTCCTTAGAAGCGAGGATGGTGAGAATCTTTCTCATGTACTCTGGTCATGTTATCAGGAGGGACAAGTCTTTAGAGAAGGAAATTATGTTCAGTAAAGTAGAGGGTCAGAGAAAAAGAAGAAGACTCTCAACAAGATGAACTGACACAGTGGTTGCAGCAATGGGCTCAAACAGCAACAATTGTGAGGCTGGTACAGGTTCGGGCAGTGTTTTGTTCTGTTTTATGTTCTGTGCACAGAGTTGGAACCAACTCAACAGTCCCTAACAACCACCACCACCACAAAATATATACACGCCAGAATGATTTACTGAAAAAAGCCCAGTCCAATCGTTTCACCACAATGTTTCCTGCATTAGAAATGACCATGAACTTAAGAATGAGAAAGATTGGATTTCAATGTTCAGTCCCATCTCCAGCTGGTGACATTAGCCACATATCTTAATCTCTCTGAACCTTCAGAGTCTTCATCTCTCAAATGGGAATTGTTAACTATTTTTCTCCAACTAAGTGTGACTATTAAATTAAATGAAGTAGGACGCAGAATGCACCTGACCCAATGTCTTAATTTTGCAGCAACCAGTGAAGAATCAGAGAAATCACCCTTAACCAGTAAGTACCTGATAAAAGGACACATTGTTTCCAGCTAATGTGTTTCTTATCCACAAACTTCTACCATCCCCCAGGGATAAATCATTGAAAGAGACAGATGTCACTTCATTGCAACAACTGGAGAGTTCCATGATTTAAGAGGCAAAACAACACACTATGAATTGGTTGAGAATATTTGGTGCTGAAATTGGATTCTTTGCCAGTCTAAACAGGATTTATAAAAGCAGCATTTAAAGTATCCTGTGTAAGTAGTTTTCTGAATTGTTTATTATTTAGACCTAGACAACCAGGTACTAGTTTATTGGCGTCCCATAATAATGGTTTCAGCATTGTCTCAAATAAACACACCAATTCACATTCTCAATGTATAATGGATTCTTTTGATAGAAACAAGCAGTTTGTGTCTCAAGAGCTGCAGTGGTCACAAGTTCAAAGGCAAGCTACAAACACATGCTCTGCAACTTTGCTTTAAGAGGAGCCAAAACAAAGCTAATTAGGAGAGTTTTGTGTAATACTTCAGAGCTTTCAAATTAATTTTCTTAACAAGCATTCAATTTACTAACATGTAAAACCTAGTCACATATATTTCAGCAATAATGAAAAATGGTTCTGTTGGACAGATACAAATATTTATTGGATAGAACTAAATGTCTTTCAAGATTATCAGGTGTTGGCAGTGTTTATGCCCAGGGAAGATGTAATCATTCTGTTTTCATCACCTGTTGCTTTTTAATTTCCTTTCTCATTGAAAATCCTATTGCTGCACAGACAATAACATCACTGTCTATATGTATATATAGACAGTGCGTGGCAGCTTTGGTGCTGGGAAAAGATATGCCAAAATAATAAAGGAAAACAGATTACACCTTCCAAAGGGCTCTTTGGAAATGCTAAAGAAGATACGCTATCAGTGGCCATGTTTACACAATGGAAAATCATGGGGGAAAAAAAAGAACTATAAATTTTCTGAGATTTATTAGAATATTCTTCAAAAATAAATTAAAATTATCTAACAAAATTCTCATTACTGTTTAGCTTTAATTGAATTGCTCCAAAGAAATATGTGACTGCAGAGTGATGCAAATTTAGAAGACCTGGATGCCAGATTCAAGATGTTAACCACAAAGTTGCTGTGTGACTTTGAGCTAGCTCTTTATTTTCTGTGAACTTCCATATCCTTACTTCAAAAATATGACAGCAAAAACTTGCATCCATGTTTGCTATGACTGTTGCATGAGATCACGTAGGTGAAAGTTCTGTGAACACTGGAAATTAAACTGCAAATCATTAGCTATGACTATATTGTATGATGGGAGCTCTGGTAGTGTAGTGCTTAAGGCACTTGACAGCTAACCAGAAGCCTGGTGGTTCAAACTCACCAGCCACTCCTTGGAAGGAAGATGGGGCAATCTACTTCCACAGTGATATTGCCTTGGAAACCCAAGGAGGGGTCGTTATGAGTCAGGTCCGACTCGATGGCACATAACAACAAAACAACATATTGTATGATAATGAGTGATTCTCTGAACTGTTTATTATTGATAACTAGAGAACCCAGGTACTAGTTTATTGGCTTCCCATAACAATGGGAAGATATGCTAATAATCCACCTCCTATCAGTTTTTCATACTGTGGTGGTTTGTGTGTCGCTATGATGCTGGAGGTTATGCCACCAGTATTTCAAATACAAGTATGATGACCCATAGTGGACAGATTTCAGAACAGTTTACAAACTAGTATAAACGAGGAAGGCTCAGTGATCTACTTCCAAAATTAGCCAGTGAAAACCTTACAGCTCATAACAGGACATTGTTTTGGCTCATTTACTTTGGACGCATCATCAGAAGGGACCAATTGCTGGAGGACATGATGCTTGGTGAAGTGGTAGGCAACCTATGGGAAGGGAGGAGAGGGACACCTTGGTTAGGTATTTGGCACAAGAGCTGCAATGATAGACTTAAATATACCAGCAATGGTTAGGATGACACAGAACCAGACAACATCCTGTTCTGTTGTCCATGAGGTTTCCATACGTCAAAGTCAACTTGACAGCAGATAATCTCTCTAGGTACCTAGCTAGCTAGCTATCTTTAATAATAATACTTTCTGTGGAGAAAACCAATGGCTATTTTTCCATTGCATTTGCTTTCCAGTTGTACTATCCGTTTTCATCCTATCAAGGATAAGTGGATCTCCGCCTTACCCTAACATAGCCTAGGTTGAGGCTGGGCCAAAGATCTGGGTAAGAAAATCTGGGTAAGAAGAAATGAACTGAAGACCTACTTCTGAAAATTAACCAGTGAAAACCCTATGAATCACAGCAGAATACTGTCCTATACCGTTCTGGAAGATGAGTCCCGCAAGTTGGAAGGCACTCAAAATACACAGTGACCACAAAAGTGTTCCAGTGATCATAAAGAAGGCAGAGGTCTGGGCAGCGTTTCCCATGAGTCACAGCTGACTCGACAGCAAGTGACAATAAGAAGTTTCAAGCTAGAACAGGAACATAATATAAGACAAAAAATATGTTCTGCAAGTGTTATGCACATTATGAGGCACAAGGAAGTGAGCAACTTAACCTAATTCTGCTTCAGTAGAGTAGCCAGGATGCTCATAGGCAGCAGGATGGGATCCTAACCAAAGAATTATAATTAGACAATGAAGACTGAGATAATTCATCACTCACACTTGGAAAACCGAAAATAATTTATTGTGTTGAAGAGAAAAATGATGGCAGATGACAATGGTGAGGTAAGTTGTGGTCAACTCCCAGTATTTTATCTTTCCAATTCATAGAAATGGCAACATTTGCATTATGGAAAGCAAGGACTCAGCTAGGGGTTAATATACCTGAGTTTTACAACACAGTCAGGCAATGAATAACTGTATTTATTTGGCAGATTACTTCTCTTCTCTGGGCCTTGATTGTCTATTTGTAAAATTAAGGACAATGGACTGCCTGATGAGCTAAATTCCATAGACTTGACAATGTACTCATTCATGTACTACTCTTCCTTTCCACTCCAGCTCTGTTCCACCTTTATGAAATTGTTGAGAGATTTGAACATACTCTGAAAGCCTACTCTCCAACTACCATTGCCGTACTCATCTGTTGATCACTCTGGTTTTAAATTAGATATCACTTCTTTCTAAATGCCTTCCATGACATCTTTGTTGTGAGTTCAGTCTCTTATTCAGTGTCTTCACAAGTATGTGAATCCTTTCTTCAAGCATCTTACTCCCCTTCTGTGTGTAAGTAACTTGAATGTGTTTAATGGGGCATCTGATAATCTAGCACATGCCAGGTGCACATAAATATGGAGTGCATGTTTGTTGAATAAACGGTGAATATATGAATTTCAGAATTGGAAAATTAGAATGAGCTTGCAAGTATTTAAGTCCAAAGAACTGGAGAAACAGACTTGGAAAATTAGAAGATAAGAAATGAGAAAATACCTACTTGTCACGGGAGCTTCTCTTCATCACAATTATGGATCTTGAGTAAGTCACCCAACCCCTTTAAGTGTTGCTTATGCTCTTCAGAAAGCAGAAATATAGCACAGACTGCTACAAAGGAAAGAGCTATCTGTGACTTGTGATTGTTTTCATAACTTTTTTCTTAGTGTTATCTTCTACTCTTGAGGTTTAATTTCTTTCCCTTCTTGATTTTTCATCTATTTTGGTTTTAGAAGTGAAAGGGGAGGAGAAAAAGAAATACCTTCATGTATCTGTACACCACTGTTCTATTAGTAGCAATTTATAAATCAATAACCTCTCAAACTATTATAATGCCTCCACTCCTGGTTCTTCAGGTATTCTGGCCACTAAGACTTATTTGTGTGATAACATTTAATGAAATTTCATAGCTATCTTTTCATCAAATGTTTTTATTGATTTATTTATTGTATTATTTCTTTTTAAATGTTTATTGTGATTTGGGTGTAAGTTTACAGAGAAAATTGGTTTTCTACTCAACAATTCATACACATTTTTTCTTTTGGTGACATTGATTGCAACCCCAGATGTAATAGCATTCTTCCCACTTCCTTCCTGTGTTTACTGTTTCCATTCATCATTCTTTCCTATCCTTTCCTGCTTTCTAAGCTTTATCCCAGTGCAAATGCTGCCCTTTCAATCTCCTATGGTTGATTGTTCTAAAGAGTACATACCTTTCTGGTGTTATTGTTCACCTTATAGGCCTATCATTTAGTTCAGAGTTGAGCCATAGTGGTGAGTTCAGTTCCAGGTTTGAAGGGTGTCTAAAAGCCCAAGTCTCAGAGGTTCCACATTTTTCTCTAGTTCTAGCTGTGATCTTTTATTGTGATCCTTTTAGAGTGGTCAACAGTAGGAGCTGGGCATCATCTTGTTCTCTGGTATCAAGATCATGGAGGTTGGGATTCACATGGTCCATTAGTCCTTTGAACTAATTGTTTCCATGTGTCTTTCATTTTCCTCACCTTTCTTTGCTCTAGATGAGGAGAGACCCATAGTTTCACCTAAGAAAACAACTCACAGGCTTTTAAGACCCCAGTCACTATTCACCAAAATGTAATGTAGAGCACTGTCTTTGTGGACTATGTGATACCATTTGACCTTGATGTCCCCCAAAACTATGGTCCTGAGCCTCCAGGTCCAATGACTTACTCCCTCCAAGTGTTTGGTTTTGGCTAAGAAGTTCTCTTAACTTTGTCCCCTATAGGGTCCACTATAGTCATGGGTATATTTGCAGCCCAAATAAATACGTATGTAGAAATATCCTGTTAAACCCACATATATTCATGGGTGTAGCCCATTCACCTTTCCACACATGTTCAGCTTTTGTGTCTATTTATCCTCTCATGGATTTATTAATAATCTATATAATCCTGTTATTGTAGGATAGTGTATAATGATAACAACCTTTGTTCCTTAGTTTAACTCTTGCACCCCTCCTAATACCTACCTTTGCCTTGATTATTTTGTGTTGACTCCCCCCTTATTGTCTATTGCCTTTCCTTTTATCCAACTTAATATGTCTCTCTACTCCAGTTAGTGATTCATCCCCCCTTTATCCTTTACTATTAAAACAATCCACTGTAGGATATGTCGGTGCATATATTTTACCAATAAAATGCAGGATGGTCAGAGAGGTTGAAAGGTTGCTTAAGGTCACAGAGTTGTATAGAATGTGATCCAAAACCCAGTTCTTTGAAGTCTAAATCAAGTGTCCTTCCTATTTTTACCATAAGTGGAATGAGAGCCTTATCATCTGTTTCTTGTCCCACCAGTAGACACATATTTATTTGGTGCTTAAAAGGTTTTTGTTATTTCAAAAATCAGAAGACAAAGAATCTTGTCTTACTTATTTAGCACTGCTATAACAGAAATACCACAGTGGGTGGTGTTAACAATCAGAAATTTATTTTCTCATATTTTCAGAAGCTAGAAGTCCAGATTCAGGCCACTGACTCAGGGGCAGGCTTTCTCTCTCTATCTCTATACATATCTAGAGAAAGGTCTTTTTCTTTGGTTCCTTACTTATCTTTCTGTGATGTGTGATCTCTTTTTCACTATCTTTGCTTCTTCCCTTACTTGATTAATCTGATCCTTTTATACCTCAAAAGACATTTCTTAAAACATACCCAATACTAATACTATTTTATTAATAAGACAGACAATCCATTCTCAAATGAGATTATAACCACAGGCATAGAGTTAGAAACTATAACAACTATTTTCTGGGGACAAAGTTTAATCCATAACAATCCCTAAGAGAAGAATATGTGTCTGATACATTAAATACAAGCAGAAAAGGAAACAGAAATTATGACAGCATAATGTTTAATAATTTCAAACTGTTACATCCTCTACTTTGCCCAAAACACTAAATGACATCATTATTCCTGTTTCACAGATGAAGAGGCCAGGGTTCCAGTGGTTGAATTATTTGCTCAAGGTTAAATTGAGAAAACTGTCATATGAACTCAGTTCTTTCTAGCTCCAAATTGTCTCATCTTTACACTTATAGTCCTGTTATGTTTATAAACCCTCCAGATTTCAAACATTCATTCTCTTTCATCTTAGAGAATAGCATCAACAAGTTTAAATCTGTCCAAATTGCTTTAGTCCCTTATGAGAACCAAAGCTCAAGTCCCCACCTGCCATTCTAAGTGAGACTGCCAGACACAGAGCTATGCATCATTTAAGGTCATTAGTATAAAATCAATAGCTGCAGGAAATAATTGCATCTATCCCTGTGACCTTGCCCCCTGTGGTGCTTCATCCTTGAAGGTTATTTAATTAAAGTCCAAGCAAGATGGGTTAGCACTGGAGTGGTGCATAAAGTGGAATTGACATGAGACCAGAAAGAAACAGCCTTCACTCCCAGAATTGAAATGTGAGAGGCAGGCAGGGAAGGTCTCACAACACTTGGAGCCAGAACATGTCAGATTTTGTGAAGAACTTTGAAAGAAAGGAACTATCACAAGTGGGTGCACGTTATTTAGTAAATATCTGTCAGGGACCTGCTGTCGTTTTTGTTAGTTGTAGTTGAGTGGGTTCTGACTCATGGTAACACCATGTGTGAAATGTAGAACTGCTCCACAGGATTTGCAAGGCTGTGACCTTTCAGAAACAGATTGCTAGGCTTATATTCCAAGGTGCCTCTGGGAAAGTTGGAACCACCAATCTTTCAATTAGTCCTTGAACATTTAACCACTCGCTCCATTCAGAGACCCATTGGAAAGGTACTATATACTTAAGTCTCAGCCTACAACAAATCAAACAATGTATTACATTGGGCAAATCTGCTCCAAAAGCTCTCTTTACAGTGTTAAAAGTCAAGATTTCACTTTGAGGAGTAAGGCGCTGCTGACCCAACCCGTGGTGTTTTCAATCACTTATATACACGTGAAAGTTGAACAATGAATAAGGAAGATAGAAGAATTGATGTGATGACTTTTAGTTATAGTGTTGCCGAAGAACATTGAATGGGACTTGTACTGCCAGAAGAATAAACACATCAGTCTTGGAAGATGTAGAGCCAAAATACTCCTTAGGGGTGAAGATGATGAGACTTCTCGTGTT
Source organism: Orycteropus afer afer (assembly GCF_000298275.1). Classification (NCBI taxonomy): domain Eukaryota; kingdom Metazoa; phylum Chordata; class Mammalia; order Tubulidentata; family Orycteropodidae; genus Orycteropus; species Orycteropus afer. Next base: position 4,755,195 of record NW_006921838.1, read on the forward strand.
CTCTGGATGTGTTATCAGGAGGGACCAGTTGCTGGAGAAGGACACGATGCTTGGTAAAGTGGCAGGTCAGTGAAAAAGAAGACGACGACCCTCAAAGAAACGGGTTGATACAGTGGCTGCAACAACGGGCTCAAGTACTGCAATGATTTTAAGATGGCGTAGGACTTGGCAGCATTTAGATCTCTTGTGTACAGGCTTCTTTGAGTCAGAACCTAGTCAATAGTACCTAACAACAACAATAACATGTTAATCTGTCATGGTTTAATTCAATTTTGGAACCTCCTCTTAAACAATGTTTGAGAAAATTATTCTTCTGTACTATTAGCTTTTTATTTGTTGTTACTGTTAGCTGCTGTTGTATTGGCCCTCCCTCATGGCAACCCCACATAAAATGGAAAGAAACATCACCAGGTCATCCAGTGGTCAGTTATGGATCAGGTTGTTGTGATCAGCAGGCCTTTCTGCCTAATATGCCGTAGACTGGAAAGCTGCACCCAGTCTGCTCTGCAGCACAGCCGCACTCAAGCCACCGCTGACAGACGGCCAGGGGCTGCTCATTAAGTGCTCTGTCAGGGAATCAAACCTGGGTCTCTCCCATGGAAGGAGAGAAATCTCCACAGAGCCAGCAATGCTTCTACCAATTATTTATTCAATAAGCCTCTGTCCTTTCAAGAGAGGCCTCTTCATTGATCATTGCACACAATGGCATCCTGGGCATCATCTATTGCTGTGTCCATTTGCTCTTTATTCAAATACTGGGTTAACATCTGCTCTCAAAATTGTGCACAATCTATTTTATATTACATTGACTGGCATATAAAACCCGTGATAAGTAATGGTGGAAGACTGAGTTAAAATTCTAAAACAAAACACCACTAAGTTACATAAAATAGTAGGATGCAAACTCGGGAACTCTGGACGTGTTGTAACCTTCCAGACAACTTTTCAATCCACCACTCTTCTGCTCCCAAAGTACAAAACTCAAGCCTTTATTGTAATACTTTGCGTTGTTTTCTTCTCTGCTTTTTCTATATGATACTGAGCTCCTGGATAAGCATTGTGTATTTTTCATTTCTATATCTGCATGAGACCAATTTTAGGCTTGAAAATAAAATAATTGATAAAATTAGGACTTTCAAATCTAATATCAACTGGTATTAAAGGTGTGGGACAACTTAGAAAAAAGCAGATGACATTTCAGGAACAAATAATGAGTTGGTACGAAATTTAGATGTGGACCTTAGATCAGCAGACAGAGCAATAGAATAATGCTAAGTAAATTTCCTTAAAAGCAGTGAAACACTTCTTACCTTCAAACTGAAACAGAAAATTAAATACTGCCTCATATATTAATTTCAATATGAATACTACAAAGCTAAACAGCAACTAAGTAATGAAATGCAAAAAAAAAAAAAGTCCCTATAATTGTTAACCTATCCACATGAAGCAAATGTTGGATTTTAATTAGTAGTCAAGATCCAGAATGCATTCTTTAATTAAATGTAAAACCTCCTTTAATGCAAAGTTAAACTTACTAAGGTGCCAAAGTTAAAGGATGAAAAAAAAAAAAAAGACAAAACAAAACTGGAACTTAAGCTTCTTGCAGGTACATGGAGCACATAACAAACAAAGAAAAAGTAGCATCTTGTATTAGATATTTGTAACTTGAGCAAATGTTGTAAGCAGCTTAGTGTGTATATACATTTAACAACTTGTTGCCTTCATTTGCAAGTCCCTTGCATTGCTGACACTTCCACAGAGATTCTTTTCCTCTCTTTTTCTTTGTTTTGGGAGGGAAGGGGATGAGGTTTAGGGTGATGGTGTTTGAGTGATTGGAGGAGTTAAAAATTCTTATTCTCAAACAACAAGTTCCCATTCAGTTGAGTTCAACCATGGCAACCCCATGTGTTTCAGAGGAGAACTGTGCTCCACAGGGTTTTCAATGGTGCATTTTTCAGAAGTAGATTTCCAGGCTTTTCTTCCCAATGCCTCTGAGTGGACTTGAACCTTTAACCTTTTGGTTAGCGGCTGAGCACAATAACCTTTTGTCCCACCCATGGACTTTGTTCTTAAACCAGAATTCTTTAAAGAGTATCTGCCTCCATACTGTACCTACATCGAAGCTGTCATGTCAATCTCCTGCCATTGACTTTCAAAGACAGACTATGTGTATATCCCATGTTGGTTCTTGACATATCTACTGGTCTCCCATATTTGGAGGCCACCTTTGTTCTCCATCTCTCTTACTTCTCCATTTCAGATACCCTTGTGCTCCAGCTCTTTTCATTCAAGGGATCACCAACTCCTAACAGGTTTGAATATGGAGCATCAACTCTAAGAACTTTTTGCCTCTTTGAGGAGTAGGGACAAGGGTGAAAAACAGCCAATTTATAGTAAATTTCAATAAAATAAATTGTAATTGAAAAAAACAAATCACCTAATCTTATCCCAATATCCTAAACCCTACAAACCCACAATCCAAATCTGTGAATCCTTCTCAATTTTTTTAAAAACCAATACTCATTAACAGAAATTAGAACATCTGAAAAAAAACAAGGCTTGTAAAATTGACACCAAGCACTATTTCAGATAAAGATTAGCCCACATTTGGCTTTTCAAACAGATGTGTGGATATTTACCAATGAATTTGGTTTCCTCTTGCTAGGATGCTTAAAAAGAGCCCTGGTGGCAGGAGTGCCTAAAACATTTGACTACTAACCAGAAGGCTGGCTGTTCAAATCCATCAGCCACTCCGTGGAAGGAAGACAGGGCAATCTTCTTCCGTAAAGATTTACCACTTCAGAAACCCAAAAGGGGGTCACTATAAGTCGGAATTGACTCAATGGCAGTGAATGCATGTGTGTGAGTATGCTTAATAAATATCGACAGCAATTACGTGAAATTAAGATTTCATACAGGTTCTATCCAATCCCAGGAATAGATAATGAGGCAAATAAAGCATTACAATTACTGGAGGAGGGATTGCCTTCAGATTATGTCCTTTCTCTATTAAAACCCATCACCTACTCAAGTCCCTTTAAATTACTGTTTCTGAATACCTTTACTAAGAATTGCTTTCATTCTAAGTATCTCTTCTGATTAGTGAAGGGTTCCAGGAACACACACATACACACACATACATTTTACTTTAGCAAAGTTAAGTTTAGGTATCACAAACCATGTTCAGATTTCTTTGTGCTTCACTGTGTAGATAAAATTTAGATCTTCAATTATGAAGGACTGAGAAGAAAAGAGTAGAATTAATCAGAGGCTTCAGTACTGTCAATTCTAGGTTTTTTCAACAAGTAGACCAAACAGTAAAAAGAAACATTTGTTCTGGATATAGACATTGCAAACTCCATTCAGCCCAAATGCAGTTCTGGAGATTTGAAGTCAGTTATTTGAAAGGCTATCAAATAGTCTGATGGGCAGTATTTCACCATTTTCTGTGCTAATTGAAGTTTCTATAAAGAATTTTACTACACAAGCTACCCCTCTGAGGGCCAGAGCTTGGCAGGCAGAGCTAGAGCTAGAAGCTTCCATACCCCCGATGACCTAGAGAGGATGTCTGTAGCTAGAATTCACTCCAGAGCTGGATTTCTCAACTGTAGCACTACTGGCATTTGGAGACGAAGACTCCTTTGTTGTGGCAGCTCTTCTGTGCATTATAAGATATTTATCATCACTGGTCTCTACTCACTGGAGGTTATAGCCATGTCCCCAAATTATGACAAAAAAAAAAAAATTTCCTTTAGTCATTGTCACATAGTACCTGGGGGGCAAAATATTACCTAATTGAGAATCACAGCTTTAGAGAGGTAAGAAATAGCCTTTGTTGTTGTTGTTATATGCCATCGAGTCGGACCTGACTCATAGCGACCCCTCCTTGGGTTTCCGAGGCAGTATCACTACGGAAGTAGATTGCCTCATCTTCCTTCCGAGGAGTGGCTGGTGGGTTTGAACCGCCAGCCTTCTGGTTAGCAGTTCAAGTGCCTTAGGCACTACGCTACCAGAGCTCCCCAAGAAATAGCCTAGTGAGCAAGAAAAATAAAGCTATAACTAAAAAAAAAAAAAAAAAAAACCATAAATTATTGCCTATAATTAACCTCAAGTTCTCTATGGGAAGACTTTACATAAAATATTTTCAAATAGAATGTGTCAGAGCATTAAAAAATAAAAACAACCTGAACAACTAATATGGAGACTGGGAATGCAAGGACAGTTCAATGTCAAGAAATGTGTTTATATAAGAAATGCATTTATGTAAGGTACGTGTTTTGTACGTAACATGAAAAAAGGCTTATTAATATCCCAATTCCTTCCATAAAGATATTTGTTAAAGTTTAAAGTTATTACTTATATGTGCATATGTAATGATTTTGAAAATTACATGAGTTTGTGTATATATGTTATATGTATATGTATGTATGTGCATGTATGTATATATATGAAAGAAGAAATTGGTTATTTTATGTAATTATTGTTGGTAAAAATACAGTGAGATTTAGTAAACATAAAACTCTGTTTTTAAGCAGCTTAAATTTGGGGTGGGAAAAGGAAAATAAATAAATGTACAAGATGATTAAAAATGTAGAGAGTAGCTACCTTCGGTAGAGCAGTCAAAGAATAGGCTTTTAGGGAGTACCATCTTAGTGAAGATCTGAGGGATAAAAAGTACCAAAACCAAAAGAAAATAATCCCACAGCCATAGAGGTGATTCTGACTCATAGCAACTCTATAGGCCATAGTAGAACTGCCCCATAGGATTTTCAAGGTTGTAAATCTTTATGGAAGCAGACTGCTTCATTATTGTTCCACAGAGCGGCTGGTGGGTTTGAACTGCCAACTTTTGATGAGCAGTCAAATGCTTTAACCATGATGCCACCAGTACCCAGCCATGTATAATAACCTGGGAATAAACATTCCAGGAATTGGCAAGATGAAATATTAAAGAGCTTAGAACACCACCAGCAACAACAAAGGGAACCAGACTAGTAAGTGTATGAGCCATCAAAACCAAACCAAACTCAGTGCTATCTAGCCGATTCCGACTCACAGTGATCACCATTGGGTTTTCAAGGCTGTAAATCTGTAAGGAAGCAGACTGCCTCATCTCTCTTCCATGGAGTAGCTGGTTGGTTTGCACCACCTAGCTTTTGGTTGACAGCCAAATGCCTTAAACACTATAAGACCAGAGCTCCTTGGAAAGTGTATAAGCAAAGATAAATGAAACTACACTACAATGAGGTTGGAGAAGAAAACAAAAACTGGATTTTATTCTAAGTGCATAGAAAGCAATACAAGTTCTTAAGCAGGCAAATGTCAGGGTAGGAGTTCCATTTTTAGAAGATTCATCTGTCACATGGCAAAGAGAATCGGGACAAGGCAAGAGTAGAAGAACAGAACTCAGTATTTAGAAGGTTACTACAGGAGTGCATGCAAACGTAATTGTGCCAAGGGGTGGAGAGAAGTGCTGGAGTTAGGGAGAAGTGGATCCATACGTGATATTTTGAAGGCAGAACTGATAGAAATTGCAAATTGTGCAGATGGGGACATGTAGGGAAAGAAAGGAATCCAGGCTCTCTTCCACATTTTGGTTTCCGGAACTGGGGGAATAAGCCTATTGTTTGCTGATATGCAAATGACCGAGGGAAGGCAGGGTGCGTTTTTGGAGGAAATAGAGGCCAGAGATCAAGGATTCAGGAGATGATAGAAAGACTGTGGGATCCATCAGCATGAAGAGATGAGTATGCGTAAATGAGCTCAGGGAGAACTGGAGGGTGAAGTCAGAGCTCGAGATCATGGATTATGGCGTCATCAATCCCCTATATTAAACCATGGGAAATTTCAACACCTAAATAGATAGTATGGGAGCTCTGGTAGCATAGTGGCTAAGACACTTGCCTGCTAACCAGACGGCTGGCGGTTCAAACCCACCAGCCACTCCTCGGAAGGAAGGTTGGGCAATCCTACTTCCGTAGTGATACTGCCTCGGAAACCCAAGGAGGGGTCGCTATGAGTCGGGGCCGACTCGACGGCACATAACAACAACAACAAATAGATAGTATAGGAAAATAGAAGGAGGGGACCCAAAACTCAGCTCTGGAGGATTTAGACACTTAAGATAGTGTAGAGGAATTGAAGAAGGCAATAAAATAAAATGAGTATCAGGAAAGGGCAGAGAAATCAAAATATAAATTGTTTCAAAAAGGAAGGAGTGGTCAGCCATGCTCAACACGCTGACGGATCCATGTTAGACTGACAAGTGTTCATTAATTTGGGTAACATTGAGGTCTTTGGTGACCTTGATCTAAAAAAGTTCAATGGAGAGATGGGATAGGGGCCAGAATGGGATAAATTAGAGAGTGAATGAGATGAGAAGAAACAGAGACATTTCTGTTGCAGGTAATTATTCCAGGAAGTTTTACCGTGAAAAGCAGAAACACAAAAAAACTGTGATTGGGACAAGATATGTTTTCAAAGAAAGCTAACTTTGTTTTTAAGATAACGTACTAGATACTACATCATGTTCTTTCACTGGTGGTAGTAATTCAGTGGAGGGAGAGGAAGGCAAGATAAGAAATGAGAAAGTCAAAGGCAATATAAATAAACGGATAGGCTACAGAGGCAAAATTCTTAAGCAAGGAAAACAGACTGGGGTCCAGTGTACTTACTGATCTTTTATAGAAGCAGAGATAATATTTCTATTATATTGAGAAAACACAGAGAGACGTAGGTGTATTTGTAGATTTGGTGGAGGGAAAACCAGTCAGCTGGCCTCTATTTTCTCAAAGAAGTAGGAAAGAAATTTATTGTCTAAGAATATGTGGGAGAGGGGCAGTCTGTGAGAGGTGGGAAGACATAGGAAAAGTTATGAACCAAAGGCCAATATTATACTGAGCTGCGAAACTGCAGAGATTTTGAATCCTAGACTAACGAAGAATGCCCATATTATGGAACATCCAGTGTCGAGGATGCTGGAAAGAAAGTAATGAATGAAGCTGTATTTGTCCATGAGATGGTTCTGTGCCTAGAACACCTAGGAGCATTATCTGGGAAACGTCCAATTAATAGCAATTCATTAAGTATCTAGATAAAAGATGTATGTGTAAACATTAGTGGCATTTGTATATGCAAGCAACAATCCCTTCAAATATAAATTGATTAATATTGTGGCATAGGTATATTTCGATTGTCAAGTCTGTTCATTTTCTGTGTGACTTCCTCCCTCCCCTTACTGATCCTCTTAATACCACCTAAAACCAAGATCCAAGAGGTCACACACTCAAGAACCAAGCAAGATTCAGATAATTAGAAACCATGTGACTTATGGCCAGTTGTAAGTCCATATGAAGGATAGGAAACCTTTACACCTCAAGTGGGTGGGGCACGGGAGGGCAAACAGAGAATACTGCTCCCGGGTCAAGAAGAAATTGAACATAATGAGTTGGAAATTTCCCTGTAATTCACAGAAAAGGTAGAGGGCCTAAGTGAAAGTTTTTGTTCAACTGCTAAGAATATGCATCCTAGGTATTGGAGAAAGCTTCAGTAAATTAGGGTGGGCAAAGGGAATGGAATCCCACACATCATGGAGCATTGCCTCATTTCCTGGCTCTAGTTTTCGCTAGGGAATAGCTGTGCTTGCAACTTGCAAATGCCTGCATCTGCTTCCCTCTTTGCTTTTCCTCCCTCTGCTGTGCGTGCCCATGGTAGATTGGTTTGACTCCGATTCTCTCAGCATCCCAGCAACCACACTAGGAATGTCCTTGTCAACCAGATACATTACTACTTTCCAGACCATTTGAATAAGCTCATATGTGGGAGAAAGAGGATGGAAAAGAAGGAAAGAATACTAGAGGAAGGGATTGGAAGTAACTTCTTAATTGTGCACTTCATACTACAATTTTCTTAAACTCATTTCATATCACACAAATTATGCAACATATCACTATAACCATTTTTACAGAAAAAGATAATGAGACATATAGGTCAAATTAACAGATAAATTCAAAGAGAGATCAATTTCAGCAATTTATTTTGAGCTTAGTCCTTTGCATCAAGCAGCAGTTACATGATTTACTTCAGCCATGCTTAGATCGACTTCCCAATACCTAATAGCCATCTGTACTTACGAAAATACCTCCTACAGGAAGGGAACAGTTGGAAAACATAAATGGTGTGTATTATTTGAGTAAAGATACAGTAATCAGGCTACCTATTAGATATTTTTACGGCACTTCCCAGTTTGCAATGGACTTCTGGAGCCCTTTTCTCACTTAAACCTTGGAAGCAGCAGGGCATAGGCTTGATTTCTCCCTTTGATTTGGGAAGTCCTTATTTTCTGCCTCACTGCCTCCTGGTATGTTAATGTGCAATCTGGCACAAGTGGTTTCCATTCATCGCCAACTTAATGGTTGGCAGTTTAAACCCGCCCACTGGTGCTGTGGAACAAAGGCCTGGCAGTCTGCTTCTGCCAACACTACAACCAAGAAAACCCCGTGGAGCAGCTCTATGTTCACATGGGGTTGCTGTGAGGCAGAATCAACTCCATGGCTACAGTATCTTGTTTTGTTTTGAGCTTCTGCAACTTTTACTAAATTTTCTCAAGGATCTACAGCTCAGAAATCTGCGTTTCGGGCAGATATATCGATAGACGTCATACTTTTTTTTATTGCTGTTGAGAGTATACACAACAAAATATATACTAATTTAACAGTTTCTACATCTATAATTCAGTGACATTGATTATATTCTTCAAATTATGTTCTCATTCTCACCTCCTTTTCTGAGTTGTTCCTCCCTAATTAATATAAACCCACTGTCCCCTAAATTTCCTATCTAATCTTTTGAGTTGCTGTTGTCACCTTGATTCCATATGGATAGATCTTATCATAGCAGAATACTCAAGACAGGCATTCTTTACTACTTAAGCTAAACTATTGTTCAATTTTTTAGAAGAACTCAGGGAATATTTTTGGCTTACAGTTTAAAGATTATCTAAGGGCAATAGTTTCAGGGATTCATTCACCTCTATTCTCCAGATATCTGGAGTCAAGGATAATTGAAAATCTGTTCTGTATTTTCCCCCTTTTGATCAGGATCCATTTACAGAATCTTTGATCAGAACTTTCAGTAATGGTAGACAGACACCATTCAGTTCTTCTGGTCTCATAATAAAGTAGGCATTGTTCTTGGAGTCAATTAAGCAGATATTCTATCTCCTCTTACTATTTCTGACTCTCCTTCCTCTATGACTCTGAGCAAATAGAGAACAATTGGTGTGCTTTGGATGGCCATTTGCTAACTTTTAAGATGCCAGATACTACATTATAGGTTACACATTTAAAAAGTCAGAAGAAAGCCATCCATTTTGCAAATCAAAACATATTTTTCGATACAGGTGTATCTATTTTAATTAAGTCTCTATCACCAGCAGAGTATAAGTGATGTGACTGTGAGACTGGTCTTGCCAATGACTGCCACAGTTTATTCTTCTGGTCATACTGGTTAGATTGTGTCCTCTTACTTCATCACTACTCCTCGTAGTTCTCTATGGAAGCTATTCATTCTCCCAAAACACAGCAGAACATTATTCTTTAAGGGTACAATCTCAAAAATATGAAAAGTTACCTGAGGAGAGAAGAGGAGTATACAAGGTGACAGATGTAAACTTCTCTAAGATAATAGTTTGAGAGATGCAGTGATCTGGCAAGTAGGGTTTGAATCTAAGAATCACATGGCTGTTCTGAGACTCATATGGAACAAAGACATCATCATCTTGAATGATGTTTACTGGTCAACCAATGTGGGATAATAGCCCTATTATTAGAGGGGAAACATGAAGATATTAGAGAGACAGTACAGTATGAAGGGAATGAGAACTCAGTTCTGTTTCTGTTGTGAATTAACTCCTTGTTTTTCACTTGCACACCAACTTCTTTTGTGTAAAAAGAAGCAATTGCATTAAATAATTTTTAAGTCTCCTTCCAACTCTAAGAGACTACAAGTCAAGAAACATTCAGAGCAGGTTATACACAGGAAAAGAAACTAGAGCAACCAGACAGCACATTAAAGTGCCATGAGGGCATGATGCAGAGAGTAAGTGCTTCATGAAACAAAGGAAGGGATTAAGCTTCTACCCTGACTCTTCTAAGGTTTAAGTGAGCAAAGAGTTCCAGAAGTCCTCTGCAAACAGGGAAGTGCCATATGAGATCTAATTCTTACTTTTTTCCGAAGACATTTATTGATCTCTCTGCTTGCCCCAGCCATAATTTTAGGGACCAGGAATGCTAAAGTGATTTACGATAAACTCCATGGTAACTGGATTTATTGGCTTCCTTTATAGTAGAGTCCTGGTCAGGTACCCTGGGAGATGAAGTTCAGAGTCAGGGTGGGATCCAAAGTGTATCTAGAATGACTAATCCCTCCTCCATTCAGGTCCTACTCCTAAGTCATGGTCTACTATACTCTTTATTCACTCGTAATACTTTTCTTAAAAAAAATAGATGTGTGTTTGCTCTTCTCTCTGCTAGGCTTTTTTTTTTTTTTTTTTAATTTTTCTCAGTTACTAATTCATTTGAAACAAATGAAAGTAAAGAAAACCCATTTATCAGTAGGGTCACTTCCCTTTTTCAACTAGAGAGATTTTGCAAAGAAAAAATCTTTGCTGAGTGACGCGACGTCACTTTGAAGCTCCATACTAAAGACTCTCCACTCTGTAGGAACCACTGTGCTAGACATGTTTTGTTCTACAATATTCTCCTATATTTTTTCTGGAGTTAGTTTTTTGGTTGCAAAATCTGACAGGTTACTCCAAATGATATTTGTTGAATGATAACAAATATCTTACTGTAAAATTATTGCAAGTATTCTACAAAAATAATTAACATAGGACGTTAGCTGTGCCTCCAGATCTCATAAAAATTGAGAATGATCACACAGCTTTAATTTTACAAGATCACAAGAAAAGTTGCATGATCAGATGTCTAAATTGGTAGGAAAAGCCATAAAGTCAGACCTTACAGAGGTGAAAATCTAGTTTAGTACTAAAAGATTGGTCAATATTCAGTGCATATCTTCTGAGCTCACTGACTCTTCCTCACATTTCCAGCAAGAATTCTGGTGGCATAGTGCCTAAGGCATTTGACTGCTAACCAGAAGGCTGGCAGTTCAAACCTACCAGCCACTCCTCGGTAGTGGTACCACCTCAGAAACCCAAGGAGGGGTTGCTATCAGTCAGATCCAACTCAATGGCAGTGAGTTTGTTTTTGTTTGTTAGTACTCTGTCATCCTAAATAAGCTATTTGCTACGTATCTTAACATATCTACTGTTGGTTCTTCTACCCATCATCCAATTATCTTTTACTATCTATCTCAACTTATAGTTCCTCCAGGAAGAGGATCCACTGAATGTCTTTTGGACCTGTTGTTCATTGCTGGACCTACAGTTCACTTTGACTATAATTCACTCCATGGGCCTGCAGACTGACTTCCTTTTGGGCAAATGTCCACTCATGGACCAATTGGCTATGATGAGTTGGGTCACAACTTGCCAGGCCTCATATACAGATGAAAACCATTAGTAAGGCTGGAGGTGGAAACTTCATAGAGTGGCTTGGGGCATGGCTTAGTCTATCCAGGACATCTACTTTTTCAGCGACTATGGAAATCAGCCCTGTATGGTTTCAGTTTGAGATTTATACAAAGGTTTCCTTTTCTCTTAAAGGGACAGCAGGAGTTCAGTTACATAACAGGATATATTAGGCGAGCAGCAACCATGCACACACAGTCTGCTCCTGCCAGAATGTGATACCCTGAGAGAGCGCTATGTGATGTATGAAGCCTTTAACGCAAGCTGAGTGCTGTGTCAGCAGTAAGCTAGCCACTCTCCTTGGTGCTGTTAGATACACATTGTGAGTCTTCATTCCCATCATGTTTATCGCTCCAGCATTGCCTGAGGGGGTTATAAAAAGTAGTAGCGTCTGTGTAATTTTTCCGGCATGGCTAAGAGAGTAGCCTTGAACTTGGAGACTAATCTCCAGGTGTAAAGTGGTAATGAGCTATCATTCACACCATTCCTTCCCGGCTGCATTAAATAACGCTTTGGTATTTAGCTGTAATTCACAATCCGCAGCTGCTGTGTCAGAGGGAAGGCAGGCGTTCACTCAGTTTGACTGCAATTTCAAACACAAACGCAAGGAAGCATCGTCTTGCTGAGCCTACACAAATTATTATTATAGGCATTTTTTTTTTTTTAATTTGTGTAAATGTTGGCTCCTGTATTTACAGAAGAAAAGGGAAAAAAAAAAAAAAAAAGAAAGTGACTGTGACCAGAGACATGGTTGTGTCACAGAGTAGGGGGGACAAAGATCCCTTTTATTTTAATAAGATGATTTTTTTTTTCTTACTGACACAGTCTTGGATTCATAAAGAAAATATGTCAAAGCAAAGCAGATGAAATATTCTGAATGACAAAACACAAAGTCCTCCCACTTCACGGAGGCAAAACATGTGAACTCACAACCCCCAAATGGTGGGAAAGTCTCTGGAGAAGGAGAGACCAGTGGCCTTGGGTGCTGTCCATCCTGTCCCTGGATGCCTGACCTGGAGTCCCAATATTTTACAGCATGGACGAGGAGACCTGTTTCTCTTTCCATCCCTGTTTCTAGAGCAGCCTCTTCCTGATAACCCACATAACCAAACCAAACTCACTGCCATTGAGTCGGTTTCCACTCATAGCAACCCTTCCCTGGGTTTCTGAGGCCATATCTCTATGGAAGTATATTTCCCAATCTCCCTTCCAAGCAGTGGCTGGTGGCTTTGAACTGCCAACCTTCTGTTCAGCAGGCAAATGCCTTAGGCACTATGCCACCAGAGCTCCAACCCACATAAACAAAGGAAGAGAAATTGGATGCCCTGTGACATAGAAGAATAGAAAAGAATTTTCCTTCCTCGGTTCCTGGGAGGAGTCTTGGTGGTGCGGTGGTTAAAGTGTTCGGCTGCTCATCGAAGGTCAGTGGTTTGAACCCAACAGATACTCCATGGAAGAAAGACACGGCCCACTGCTTCTGTAAAAATCTGAAGCCTTGGGAACCCTATGGGGCAGTTCCCCCCTGTCCCCCAGTGTCACTATGAGTGGGATCAGCTCAACAGCATGGGGTTCATTCCTGGGAGCTAAAACTGAGACCAGGTAAAAGCAGTTACTAGGCAGAGGCACTGTTGTCTATTTAATAATAATAAAACTAATATTTTCCAGTCAAACAGACTTTGAATTGCAGTCCCATACATCCTAGTTGAATACTTCAGACAAGTCACCTGAATTTTGGTTCCTTCAACTATGAGAGAATGATATTAATGTGTACAAGGGGCTATGAAAATTTAATCAAGTAGTATAAGTAAGGCACTTGGCACAGGCCCTGAAAAATGAACCTGCCTTCCCTTGCACAAGCTATCCCCTGTCTATTCTGTTGGTCTCATTTTAGACCAGTTTCCTAGTCTGTCTCTATCGTCTGACACCTGCCTTATTTCAGTTTTTCAAGCCTTCAAGGCTTTTACTAGTATCTGGACTTTTGCTTGTAATATCCCCACTGCCTCAAAAGTTCTCCTGGTCTCCTTGTCTTCTTTTGCCTAGGTAATGTTTTCCAGCATTTAGATTTCACTTTTTAAAAAGATTCCTCAAATAAGTAAATTAGTCTTTTTTTATTCACAGAACAAGTAAGATGTGAAATTTAGTTAGTGTATGTGTGTTTCCCAGCACCTCGAAGTTGCCATTAACTACACTTATCACAGTTGTGGCTAAATATACTGTGGTAGTTATGTTTGTGTGTCAACTTGGCTGGGCCTGGTTGAGTGGCTAGGCAGCTGGTGGTAGTTATTCCCCATGATGAGACTGGCAATCAACTCCATGGTGGGATCTACCACAAGCAGCTGAGTAGCTGCCTTTGTGATGGGGGTCTGCTTCCCGTATATAAGCAGCAGCTTTGGGAATGGTCTCTAGACTATGG
>NW_006921838.1:4769297-4778115 GCF_000298275.1 Orycteropus afer afer
AAAAAAAAAAATAGCTAATCTAAAATTATGGTTATTTACCCTTTGGAAGGAAGTCAGAGACACATATTCAGAAACATCTGGGTTCATTCCTACATGCTAGATCTCCCCTCAGCACACCTACCCAGGCCAGGAATTTGGCAACTGATCAAGACTGCGCCCACTCCATTATCATCCTTATCCACTCAATCACTACCAGTAAAACCAGTTGCCCCTGAGTTGACTCTGACTCATGGTGATCCCATGTGTGTCAGAATAGAACTCTGCTCCACAGGATTTTCAATGGCTCGTTTTTCAAATGTAAATCACTTGAAGTTAAATAAGTCTATTACAGAAGGGCGCTGTATGAGTCCACTATTGTAAAAAGTCAAGGAAAGTTTTGCATATAGAAGGAAACTTTCTTTGTTGATTACTAGGGATGGGAGGGGAGGTGTGGTGGTTATGTTTGTGTGTCAACTTGGCTGGGCCTGGTTGATTGGCTGGGCAGCTGATGGGAGTTATTCCCCATGATGAGACTAGAAATCAGCTCCATGGTGGGATCTACCACAAGCAGCTGAGTAGTTGCTTTGGGTATGTGGTCTGCTTCCTATATATAAGAAGCAGCTTTGGGAATGGTCTCTAGTTTATGGCACACTTGGACCCTGCATGTAGCCATGTCGTTGTTCAGCAGCCTGCCATACTCTGCCGACCTTGGGACTTACAATGAACTTGAATTAATGGCCTGCCATGTGGTTTGGTAACATCAGGACTGTGCTTTTTTACTTGTAAACCTTGGGTTTGTCAGCCTCAGCAGCCAGCAGCTGTCTGAGTGAAGAAATGCCTCTACCTCCAGTGGGCCAGGAGGAGGAGGCAGAGCTGGACCCCAAGGTTGAGGGGCTTTCACCCAGCCCCTAGAGCCTGGCACTTTGAACTCAGATTTAAAGCCTCCAAATTGTAAGAATAAACTCCTGTGTGTTAAGGCCATCCCATTTGTGGCATATTCCTGTCAGAGTGGTACTAGGTAACCAGAACATATATATTTCATAAATTATCTTTCTTTTAATTTCAATACTCCTCTCAAACTGAAATTTTTATGAAAGAAAGCACTTTATCGTCTTGCTCAACACGTACTTGCGGCCCCTGCCACAGAACCCAGGAGGCACTCTATAATTTATGGACTAAATGATAGTTTCATGCCCTGTACGGTGGGTCATGGGGAGGAAATCAGTAAGCATTACTCACCACCCAGAGGGGCAGTGCAACTTCTGTAAAGCAAATTGGAAATTACCTTCATCCAGACAAGTGGTCATAGGCCCCAGGAGAAATGAGCTGCTGTTCCGCTGCCCTCATCCTTCTTCCTGTATTCCTGAGATATGTACAAAACACAAGCGAGTCCACAGGGATGCAGAGAGCATCTTAGTTTTTGGAGAGAGGCCAGTTCTCCTGAGAGAATGCTCACCTGTTTTCTTAG
This sequence comes from Orycteropus afer afer, assembly GCF_000298275.1. Lineage (NCBI taxonomy): Eukaryota > Metazoa > Chordata > Mammalia > Tubulidentata > Orycteropodidae > Orycteropus > Orycteropus afer. Next base: position 4,770,745 of record NW_006921838.1, read on the forward strand.
CCCAATTTCTCCTCATTGATTTGGTAAGAACAGGGTCAAAAAAAAAAAAAAAGAAAACCTCCAGAAATATTCAATATGTCTGATAATGGGAATACATTCTTAAGTAGATGTTTGGGTTTCCACCCATGTTTAACAGAATTAGCATCCCCAGTACCAAGAAGTATCACATAACTTGATGAAAACAACCATAAAGGACAATACTTATAGTGTATAAGTTTATCACCATTATATGAACCTTTAAAACAAGGGCCTGAGTTGTATTGTTTTTGTGACTCTAGTGTCTGGGATAGTACCCAGTACACAGAGGCACCTTCATGTATCTTCTAAATGAGTGAGTGAATGAATGGCTGAATGCCTGAATCACTCAAGCTTAAGCAAGTGAGTAAAAGTAATATAAGGTTGTTCACTAACAGTTAACAGATCTTTTTACTACCATATTTTAATTTACATGACAGTCTTATTAGGGAGTGAGGTAAATTGAACAACCATGTGCCCATTGAGTCAATTTTGACTGTGTGTCAGAACAGGACCATTCTCCATAAGATCGCCTATGGCTGTGATCTTTGCTAAGGAGATTGTCAGGCCTTTCTTCTGAGGCCTTTTGGGTGGATTTGAACCACCAATCTTTCTGTTAGTAGCTGAGTGCTTAACTGTATGCACCACCCAGAGAATCCTAAGTGGCCCCAAAAAAGCTACATTCAAGTCCTAACCTCTGGAACCTGTGAATGTGACCTTATTTGAGAAAAGGATGGTAGTAGATGTGATTACATTAGGATATCTAGATGAGATCCTCCTGGATTTACTATGAGTCCTAAATCTAGTGGCAGGTATCCTTATAAAGGAAAGACAGATTTGTGAAACAGAAACACAGGGGAGAAGGCCATTTGAAGACAGAGGCAGAGACCGCAATTATAGAGTCACACAAATTAGGGATGTGTAGAGTCACCAGATGTTGGAATGGGCAAGGGAGAATTCTCCTCTAGAGCTTTGGAAGGGAGTGTGGTCCTGGTGACACCTTGATTTTAGACTCTGACCTCCAAAATTTTGAGAGAATCCATTTCTGTTGCTGAAAATAATGCAGTTTGTGGTAATTTCTCATAACAGCCACAGGAAATGAATACAGGGAATATTAGTAATGGATAAGAGCTACCTTTTATTAAACAAAATACAAAGCTGGTCCAAGACCTCATTCAGCTGACAGTTGAGAATATAAAAGATAATTGGAGAACTTTATGGTAAGTTCTAATAAAGAAATTTTATCTAGAAATTTTACATATAGAAGCACATAGAAGTGACACTTAACATCCTACTTAAACAGAAAAGTCGTGAAAGAAGTGACTTTATATTGATACCTAACAAATGATGTGTAGTGGTGCAGCGGTTAAAGCATTTGGCCACTAGCCAAAGTTGAGCAGTTTGAATCCACCAGCCACTCTGCGGGAGAAAGATGAAGCAGTCTTCTGTAAGGATTTACAGCCTTGGAAATGCCATGGGGCAGTTCTCTGATTTTGGGGTCACTGTGAGTTGGAATTGACATGATGTCAGTGTGTTTGATTTGTTTTTCAATTAATCAGAAGCAGATGGCCAGACTGAACTTTCTGGAGAAAGCAAATAGCTAGTGTGAAAGTTTGTTTCAAACTTGTACCTGGACCACCTACCAAAGCCAGTCACAGAATTTTGGTGTGGTTTGAACATAAAACTTAGGTAAAGAGTTGTGTTGAGGCTGTGGAAAAGCAGGGGCCGGGCCATCAATAGTCCCCATTAAAGGAATCATTACAAGTTTTAAGCTACAAAAGGTTAAAAGTATTTTTCAAAGAAAAATTTGCGGGCATTTCAGTTATAGTCTGGAAAATGGATGGGGCAGTGCACCCCTGGAAAAAGGAGGGGAGGACAGGAACAAAGATATCACAATAGATCAGTGAGAGGTGATAGCGACCTGTATTAATGAAGACAAGTGACAGTAAGGATAGGACATAAATTTTTGAGCTATTCAGGAGAGAGTCAACATCTCATGAAAGCATGACCCTATGGTGGGTACCAGTATGTTTAATTCATACATAAAAGATTCTAAGGTTCTCAGAGGGTGAGTTGTCCAAGAGCAAAGAAGGGATTCAAGACCAATTGGGCCTCAGAGCTGTACCTTTTCCAGCACATTATACCGTCTACCAATAGCTGGATGCCCCATATATGTTTGAGGGTGACAGAGACCACCATTATGAAACTGAGTCCTCCTTTCCTCTTTACATGACATTCAAGCCATCTTTTGCTTCTTCCCCTAAACACTGGCTGATGTCCAAAGATTTCAAATTATCAAATGCAAATCTCTTTGAAAATCAATTTCAGAATGCTTAGCCAGAGACTTTGTTAGGCAGTTATCGACTGAAAGCAGAAAAGTTAACATGTAGACCAATTTAGATTACCCAGGTCTCTCACATACAACATCATCTTACACTGACACAAACAGGTTCTTGCTGCAGCTGTTGTAAAAAATCCTCCTGTTGGCATCTAGATAGCAAGCACCCCTTTGCTTATTTGCCTCTTTTGTTGACAAGAATAAACAAATCTTGGAGAACAGAATGAGTCAGGCCTTACCCTCTGTGAAGTGCAAGTGGCTCCAAGAGACTCCAGAAGGTCCCTGTTGAGGGTCATTACCCCTTTCAGGCCCTCTGGGAAGCACTGGGTAAATAACTGCTTCACCCCATTAAGCGGGTATCCTGGTGCTCCTGGCATGGGCTAGGGCCAGAGCCGGGGAGTAACTTTTGAACTGGGAAGATTTGGCTGATTAACTTTCCATTAAATGCTTCTCGGCTCTGTGCTGAAACTTTAGGGATCAAGCTGAGAGCTGAGAAAAAAGAAACAATTTGAACTCTTTGCTGGTAATTAACACCACCAGGTGACAAATCAATACTACCTGCCTTCTCCATAAACAACAGTAACAGGGAGAACCAGACTTCCAGCCCAAAAGCTCTTGCTTATTTGGGCTTCTGACCGGCTCATTCTGGTTTGAGCCCCTGCTGAGATTTGCCTTTTCACCCTAGATACAGTGAGTCAAACTCTGCAGTTCAACAAGATAGGTTTGGAGCCCCCTGGTCATTGTTCTGTAGCTCTTCTTTCTTTAAAGAGAGAAAGGTGAAAGGGTTGGGGGGATATTTTTCGGCTGTCGGTGCTAGTGGGGCTGCAGAGGCAAACCAATCTTTCAGGAAAAGATTCTTGCCTAAAAAGGAAATAAATGATACCCTGGGATGTTCAGGGAAAAAAAAAAAAAAGTGAATTTGGGTGGATGGTGTTTAAGCTTCAGCATATACAGAATTAAGTAGGGAGAGAGTTTTTGTTAGAAATGTAGAGTCTAGAATTGCTGTTTCAAGTTGCTCCAGGTGATCCTATTTTAGGTAGAACACAAATCATCCTTGAATAATCACTGTTCGCCACAAAGATCTCACAATTCCATTTATTAAACTGTTAGACCCAAACAACTTGAGTATTTATCTCCTAACAACTTAGTAGCTGTTTGAAAAAACTAGTGCATGTAAGTTGAGCTGAAAAAAAAATATATATATATATATATAGTTTTTTTTTTCCTTTTTAAATTACTCCAAGCAGTTCTTACTAAAAGGAACTTTGTGGCATAATGGTTCAGGTCTCACCTGCTAACTGAGATGTTGATGGATTGAACCCACACAGAGTCTTTTTCTGCAGAAGAAAGGCCTAGTGATCAGCACCCATAAAGTTTACGGCCTAGGAAGCTTTATGGGACAGTTCTAGTCTATCACATGAGGTCATTATGAGTTGAATGCTGATTGGACAGCACCTAACAAGAACAGTGCTTATTAATGGGATGAGTGTGTCTGTTGGGCACTGCATAATTTTTCAAACCTTGGGATCAGTTTAGACACCACCACCCATATTTCCTGTTTCAAATTGGTTGGGATTTGTTTTTGAATCACAGCAACTGCTGAAAAATGCAGCTTCCCAAAATTAGGAAATCGTTGAATTTAAAAAAGGAAGTTGTTGTTGTTGTTGTTATTTGACTGAGAAGGAATTGATGCATTTGGGTTATGATGTTGGTGAATACTGAATGTACTGTAGACTGCCAGGGAATGAACTAATCTGTCTTGGAAGAGGTACAAGCAGAACGCTCCTTGGAAGAGAACATGGTGAGACTTCATCTCATGTACTTTGGACATGTTATCAGGAGGGACCAGTTCCTGGAGAAGGACATCATGTTTGGTAAAGTAGAGAGTCACTGAAAAAGAGGAATCGCCCTCAATGAGATGGACTTACACAGTGGCTGCAACTATAGGCACAAGCATAGCAACAATTATGAGAATGGCACAGGACTGGGAAGTGTTCCATTCTCTTGTACATAGTGTCACCACGAGTCGAACCAACTCTACAGCACCTAACAAAAATAACAATGATGTAAATAAGGACTTTAATAATAATAGTTATGATAATTAATAATTTTTTGATAATAATAATTAATTTCTACTTCAGTGTTGTCATTTTGAACAAGACTCAGAGATTGATTTGGTACATCTATAGTGATTTACCTTTGAACCCTGAATTAATGAATAATACTCTCAGAGAACAGATCTTTTGTGCTTTGAAGTTTTGACTTTTTAAAAACCAGTTAAACTCTATTGGCAAAAAACAAAGTTTTGAACATGCAGGACTTTCTGACTCACGGCAGCCCGGGTGTTACCGCGTAGAAGTGCCCCCAGGATTTTCTTGGCTGTGGTCTTTATGGAAGATACCCAGGCCTTTCTTGCACAGCTGGGTGATTTTGAGCTGCCTGCCAACTTCTAGGTTAGTGTGAGAGGACAAGTGATTTGTACCCCCTGGGACCTAGGAAGGAGACCTAGTGGTGCTGTGGTTAAAGCTTTAGGCTGCTAACCACGGTCAGGAGTTCGAACCCACAAGCCACTCCATGGGAAAAAGATGAGGCAGTTTGCTTCCCTAAAGATGTGCAGCCTTGAAAACCCTATGAGGCAGTTCTGCTCTGTCCTATAGGGTTTCTGTGAGTTGGAATCGACTCTATGGCAGTGGTGGGTAGAGATCTAGGAAAACAATTTAATAAGGCTTCTGATAAAAATTAGAGTAAAAAAATTCCAGAGAAAGGATGGTGTAGACGGAGAGCTGAAAACTTTCCATAAATTCCATAAATGGAATTTGATTGGTCCAATGTTCCCTGCCCTCCTGGAAGCCATGAAATTCTCTCCTCTGATAAAGAGAGTGGAAGGCACTTTTTTGGTATGAAACTGAAGAGAAAATGTGGAAGCCACATCTGACATAACTCCTAGGGAGCCTTACAGGGATGGCTGAGCTGAGATTTAAAGTGGGACCCAGAACACTGAGTAGACTTCTGTGAGCTTATCAACTGATGGGAGTGAATCTTCCTCAGTGCTCAGGGGGTAGCAGCTAAATCCAAAGGCTGTGTTTTCACAGTATCACAGGTGGCAGGGGAGAGAAATAGAAGCAATGGCATCAGTGAACCAACTGTTTCTCACTGACTCTTTTTGTTTACTCCTGTAAATAGAATCAATTTTTTACATAAAACTTTGTTGGTTGGTTTGTTTTTTCAGCTACAGTGGTGGGGGGCACTCTTCCTTCTAAGAGAAAGGTGCTGAACTTCCTATTCTTCTTGATTAGGCTTTGACCTTTCACTCATTCAGTTTTTAGCAATAAAAGAGATGAGACTATACTTCTATTCCAACTGTAGTGTAGTTCATACCCAGAGATGTAGTTCCCAAACCTGATTATAGATTGAAATTATCTCAGGAAACGGTTTAAAATACAGATCTCTAAGACCTTTATTTTATTTTATTTTTCCTGGAGATGCTAATTAAGTAGGATGTGGAAGCTACATTTGTAATAAACTTCCCAAGTGGTTCTGAGGTAAGGAGCCAGGGAATTCAAATTTGGAAAGGACAACTCTGAATCATTTATTGTTTGAAGTGGGTTGTAAATAGAACATGTTCTTTCCTCATAATTACTTTTGTCAGCATAATGGTGATAACACGAAGTATTGTTCTGCAAATCTAAAGGGATTCTGTGGTTCTTGCCATCCTTGCTTCTAAGGAGAATTCTGGTTGTACTTCTTCCAAGACAAACTGGTTTGTTCTTCTTCTGGCAGTCCATGGTATATTCAATATTGTTTGCCAATACCATATTTCATAATTCTCCTTTGGTATTCTTTAGTCATTGTGCAGCTTTCACTGCACATAAGGTAACTGAAAATACTATGACTTGGGTCAGGCATATCTTCCTCTTCAAAGTGATATCTTTGCTTTTTCATACTTTTAAGAGGTCTTTTGCAGCAGATTTGCCCAATATGGCATTTGCTTTCTTGATAAAGAGCTCTGGTGGAATAGTGCCTAAGGCATTTGACTGTTAACTCGAAGGTTGGGAGTTCAAACCCACCAGCCACTCCATGGAAGGAAGATGGGGCAATGTACTTCCACAAACATTTACCAACTCAGAAACCCAAAGGGGGTCGCTATGAGTCGTAGTTGACTCGATAGCAGTGAGTTTGGTTTGGTTTTGTGGCTTCCATGAGTGTTGATTATGGATTCAATTAAAGGAAAATCCTTGACAACTTCAAGTTTCTCCATTTATCATGATGTTGCACATTGGTCCATTTGTGAAGATTTTTGTTTTCTTTATGTTGATATGTAATTCAACTGAAGGCTGTAGTCTTTGATCTTTATCAGTAAGAGCTTCAAGCCCTCTTTGTTTTCAGCAAGCAAGGTTATGCAATCTATATATTTCAGGTTGTTAATGAGTCTTCCTATTAGCACATAATCAGGGCTAGAACACATTAATAACATTATCATTATGTTTAGAGACAGAATATTGTACTGTCAATTGTCAAAACGGCACCAGTTTCCCTCAATAGATCTATCTTCTATGGCTTTAATGCTTCATAGGATTTTTTTCAGTCTTATATGTGCCCTGTTAACCACTCATCCATTCATCCATAGAGCTATAAACACAGACAATTAATGCTCAAATGTGGACCCCGTAACACTAATGAGAATCATGTCACTCATTTTCTCAGCTTAGCATGAATATTTACTTAATATTTTGACTTAAGAGTCAGCAGGGAATTGAAATGACAATCAGCAGAACAAAATCAAAGAACTGCCTCTTTTTCTCTTCCACCATTCCCTATATACTTACCCCTCATTAAATATATGTGTGTGTGTGTGTATTTATACACTGCCTTAGTGTATACACACACACACACACATATGAACTCATATACATATACATATATATATATAGGAGCTCTGGTAGCATAGTGCCTAAGGCACTTGACTGCTAACCAGAAGGCTGGCGGTTCAAACCCATCAGCCACTCCTCGGAAGGAAG
>NW_006921838.1:4778375-4780101 GCF_000298275.1 Orycteropus afer afer
CATAGTAACCCCCACTGGGTTTCTGAGGTGGTAAACCTTTATGGAAGTAGATTGCCCCATCTTCCTTCTGTGGAGTAGCTGGTGGGTTTGAGCCACCAATCTACTGGTTAGCACTCAAATGCCTTAGGTCTGTCCCACTAGAGCTCCCTCTCTCTCTCTGATTAAATAAATAATTTAAGGTGTTACCAAGCTTCAGCATTTGGGATCTGGAAACTAAATTTAAAAAAGTAAATACCACTGCTTTCTCTGCCTTTCAATTCCTTGGAAAGTGAAACATTTGTATGATAATAAACTTTGAGGAATTCCAGGATATGGAATGAAGATACGTTCAGTTTTAAATGAATACTTATGTCTTTGTTTTATCTGTCTGTATATTTGATCTATATGTATATTTCAGGTAAGATATTAAAATATTTTTAAAATTTTATTAATACCTAGTATACATACTTAGAATTGGTACTGAGAACAATTGTAAGCCCTGAAAATCTATGTAAAACTGTACTGTGTGTGTGTATGGAATAAACCAGAAAAACAAACTCAACTGCCATTGAGTTGATTCCAACTCAGAGCAACTCCCATTGTGTTTCCAAGGCTGTAAATCTTTATGGAATCAGACTGCCTTATCTTTCTTCTGTGAAGCAGCTGGTAGGTTTAAACCAGCAACCTTTGGTTAGCAGCCAAACACCTTAACTACTATAGCACCAGAGCTCCTTGTGTATGGAATAGTAATAGTGAAAAACGAGGTTCTCTAGATTGTTTTGTTAGGCTGGAACTTTCTGGGTGCTCAGCTGCCTGCTTTCTGACAACTATTGACAAATAATTAATACTCTGATAGCCAAATTTTAAGAACCTGGATGAATTCTTATTTCAGGAAAGTTAATTGTTTATATGAAGGAACCCTGGTGGTGCAGTGGTTAAGTGCTCATCTGCCAATGAAAATGTAGGTGGTTCAAACCCACCAGTGCTCCTCAGCTCTGATGCTCTGGCAATCTACTCCTGTAAAGATTACAGTTTAGGAAACCCTTCGGGGTCAGATCTACTCTGTCATACAGGGTCTCTCTGAGTTGGAATTGACTAGATAGACAACACACAATAATTGCATATAAATATACATGCAAACATGTATAGTCTATATTTTGATACAATCTCTCAAAATTTGTAACATAAATTCACAGGCAATATACCTCCAAATGATATCACTATATTGCTGTAATAAGATCTATCTTGATTGTTTATTAAATACCAGCAACTACGCAAAATACTTACGTTGGTTCATTCTCAATAATCTTATGAAATAGTTACTACTATTAATCTGGGGTTCTTATTTGTTAAGCAACCCACCCAAGACCACATGACCACTGAAGACAGAGCAAGAATAAACTTGGCACCTCAAGCTGAAACTCCTAGACCTATATAGAAGCTACCTGGTGGCCACCTGAAGTGGTTCACAGGAGTTAAAGTCCTGCTTTATAGAAAAAAGAATGTGGTCTTTGGAGTCTGAGAATAACTACATTCCAGGCCTGACTCAGCATTTACTACCTGCAGAATATTGGGAAAACCTCTTGTTGTTATGTGCCGTCGAGTCTGACCCAACTCATAGCAACCCCTCCTTGGGTTTCTGAGGTGGTATCTCTACGGAAGTAGATTGCCCAACCTTCCTTCCGAGGAGTGGCTGGTGGATTTGAACTGCCAGCCTTCTGGTTAGCAGTCAAGTGCCTTAGGCACT
>NW_006921838.1:4780516-4786576 GCF_000298275.1 Orycteropus afer afer
TGAGGCAGTATCACTATGGAAGTAGATTGCCCAACCTTCCTTCCGAGGAGTGGCTGGTGGATTTGAACTGCCAGCCTCCTGGTTAACAGCCTTAGGCACTACATTCATTAGGCTCAAGTAAACTGTACTAACAAATTGTTTCAACTAGGATTCCTGAGAAGCCTAAAGCTAAAGTGCTAAACCAAAAACCAAACTCACTGCCCTCAAGTCGGATCTGACTCCTAGTGACCCTCTTTGGGCTTCCGAGGCCGTGTCACTACAAAAGTAGATTCAACCTTCCTTCGGAGGAGTGTTTGGTGGGTTTGAACCACCAGTCTTTTGGTTAGCAGTCAAATGCCTTAGGCACTATGCTGTCAGAGCTCCTAGCTAGAGTGCTAGATGCTGTCTATCTCTTAATTAAAAAAAAGCGTCTTTTATCCACCAAAGAACAGATCATTCCTCATTCCCAAACATCTATCTAATTATTCAATCTCTGCCAATAAAGAGAGAATCTGGGAGTCTGAGAGTCTATCTGAACTTTTTTATACTGCTGCTTATGCCCATGATTCCCAAAGTTCATGCTGAGACATATTGGAGTGGCACAGTAAAAACAAATGAACAAAAGTACTGCCTCTGAGTTGAATCTAGCTCATAGTGACTCTATAGGACTAGAACTGCTCCATAGGGTTTCCAAGGATGTAAATCTTTATAGAGCAGACTGCCACATCTTTTTCCTGCAGAGTGGCTGGTGGGTTCCAGCCAATGACTTTTTGGTTAGCAGCTGAGCCTTTTGAACCACTGTGACAGCAGGACTCACAGTAAACTCACAGTACACATTGTAAAATCTGTCAAACACTGGGGATATTTCTAGCTCCAGATAATTTGCAAGGTAAATTGAATATGCAACTATGAGGTAGTTCATCGTTACCACAATCAATCACCCTACCTTCCCTCTGATGATATCTATCATTGAATTTAAAAAGATGTTTTTAATTTTTGTAATTTATGAATAAATATACAATCTTAAAGAATTGCATAAAAGCAATCTTATCATATATATTGTGACACTGTGTTTTCAGTGAATATTTTTATTTTTCCTTTCGGACTTGGCCTTCCCCTGCGCTCCTAATCCCCTCCCTCCACATCATGAGCCAGCTCCACCAGATGCTTCATGTTAACAACCTAATGCATATGCTACGTAGTTTCTCCATGGTTATACTGTTAGAATATGCACACACGTTTTATCAATTCTAAGATGTATTTTGTCACATTTGAATATATCTGAAATTAGGATATATCTTATAATTACTATGGAGAATACATACTGGTGACATAGTTGCCATTGTCTACTGCAGGTGCTCTAGTATCTAAAGAATATGAGTCCGCGGCCTGGAAGAAAAGCCTGGAGGCAATGCTGGAGTCCTTGTTTAAGGATGTTCTTCCTTGCAGAGGAAGTCATTCTGTAGAAACCCGAAATATCTGTGACTTTGACTTAAAACCCACCAGCCACTCTGTGGAAGGAAGACTGGACAATCCACTTCCATAAAGATTTTCTATCTCGGAAACCTGAAGAGAGTCACTAGGAATTGGAATCAGCTTGATGGTAGTGAGTTTGTTGATAAGGAATTCAGAAAAGTCCAACTATGGGTATAAAGCAGTTTTAATAAAACCTTAGCCAAAGTATTTAGTTTGTTTGTTTTTCATGATGTATTTTTTGTTGTTATTGAGAACATACACAGCAGAACATAGACAATTCAACAATTTCTACATGTTCAATTCACTGATATTGATTCTATTCTTTAAGTTGTGCAACTATTCTCACCCAAATTTTCCGATTTGTTCCTCCTCCCATTAACACAAACTCATTTCTAACTTTCCTAATGAAACTTTTGAATTGCTGTTGTTAATTTGATCCCATATAGGTAACTCTCAGAAGAGTATTATGCTCAAAGCAGGCATTCTTTACTAGTTAAGCTAAACTAATGTTTGGTTATAAGATTTCAGGGGATAATTTTAGCTTAAGATTTGAAGATTCTCACAGGGCAATAGTTTTAGAGGTTTATCCAGCCACCATGCTTCCAGAAAGTTTGGATTCTATGAGAATTTGAAATTCTTTTCCACATTTTCCCTTTTTTGATCAGGATTCTTCTATAGAATATTTATTCAAAATATTCATTAATCATAACCAGGAACAATCCAGTTCTGGTCTCATGACAAAGGAGGCAGTGGTTTTAGGAAGCAATTAGCCACGCATTCCATATTCTCCTCCTATATCTGACTCTCCTGCTTCCTCTGTTGTGCCAGGCAAATATAGACCAATTGGATACTTACATGTACTTTTTTAGTTATGCACAAAAGTGATATATAATATACATCACTGTCTGTTGTTTTTAGCAGCCATCAGATTGAGTCTGACTCATGGTGATTCCACACACAACAGAGTGAATTGTTGCCTGGTTCTCTGAGAATGTCATGATTGTTGGTACGCTGAGTGTGTTGTTGTGGCTATTGTGTTAATCCATTTTCACTGAGGGTCTCCTTCATTTTCATTGGCCTTCTGGTTAATCAAGTATTATGTTCTTTTCTAGTGATATATCTTTCTTGATGATGTGTCCAAATTAAGCAAGTTAACATCTCACCATCTTCATTTTTAAGGAACATCCTGGTTGTATTTCTTCTAACACTGATTTCTTCATTATTTGGGCACAAAGTATATTCAGTATTATAAGCCAACATCCTGGTTCAAATTCATCAATTCTAGTCAAGTCTAAAATAACTCTTTAAGGATTAATTTTTTAAAAAAAACTTTAATCATAGTTTAATGTTGACATTTTATTTCCTTTTTTATGGTCTATAACATGATTGTGTGTTTTACAATCAATATTACTTGAGGTTCAATGATATGTAATACATAGACACATGTACATAGACACATACAAAGATTTTACTTCATATTTTTCATGAAAAGGAATCATATTTTAAGTTTACTTTGGTTTTATTTGTCTCTGTGATAGCTTGTGGAAATTCTTGTAATCCAAGTGGTATATGTCATATTCTATTTTATTGGATAAATAATATTCCAGAATAAATTTATCCATTTATTCCCATATAGATAGACTTTGAGTCTATTATTGGTATATTTCCACTATAAACAACATCGTTACAAATATCTTTAGAATGATCTAACTGATAATACCACGTAGAATGACTGCATTGTCTCACAAGGGCTGTGGAGGGACCATGACCATGCAATATTTGTTACTCAATTCTAGGAAAGAACCTGCATTCAATGCCGTAAGGGAAGACATATGAACCTAGTCACATATGGCTTCCCTTTGGGTGTGACCCACTACATCCACTAATGAGAAGAAATCACACTCAGCCAACAGACATCACCAAAGTCACACATAGACTAGAACTACAATTAAAATACTAAAAAGGAAGAAAGATATTCTAAAGAGAAAAAGAAGAAACAAAACTCTTATAACATCAAAGAAAACCAAAAAAAATAAAATTATCACAAAACAAACATAAATCATTAAATAAATATACTAACAAATAATCTAACACTTTAATGCCCTGGAGATAGCCAGAAAAACAAATCATATAAAGAGACAGTATAATATGGCTCAAACAAGTAAGCAAAATAAAAGAAAGAAATGGTAATAGAACTACCTGACAAAGAATTCGAAACACTTATATATAGGAACCTCAAACAGAACAAGGAAAACAGATAAAACTGTAGAATTCAGAAAAATAATTCAAGAACAGAATGACAAAATTAACAATTAGACACAGTGTGAAAAAGATAACTAGAAATATATAATAATAAATATCAGAAATAGACAACTCAATAGAAGGACACAGAAGTAGAAGCAAATCAATGGAAGAAAAAATTAGTAATATAGAAGACACATCCATTGATACTAATTTATTTGAGGAACAATGAAGAAAAACAGAATGAAGAAAGCCTAAGAATTATGTGAAACAAGATCAGGAGGAATAATTCAAGCACAATTAGAATTAGAACAGGAGGGAAAAAAAAAAAAAAACAGGGAGAATTATTGAAGATGTATTGGCAGAAAACTTGCCTAATATCATTAAATACAACAAGGTTTCCTTCCAAGAAGGTGAGAATAGCTTGTGATACATGAAATGTCACCTACACAGGACCACCAACAGGACTAAGCTCTGAGTTCTTGGCAGAAACCATGTAGGCAAAAAGGCAATGGGATGACATATACAGAACCTGGAAAGAAAAGAAATGCCAATCAAGAATTATATATCCAGAAATTTGTCTTTCAAAAATCATGGTCAAAGTAGGACATTCTCAGATAAACAGAAATTAAGAGAATTTGTAAAAACCAGAGCAACCTTACAAGAACTATCAAAAGGATTCCTTTGGAAGGAAAATCAATGACATCAGAGAACTACCTGAGATTAAGACACATGATAGCATCACTCAGATACCAATCCAAATAAATAATACGCAAAAGCAAAACAAACCTATAAAATTGAAAACAGAGAACCAGAGATGTCAATCTGTGAATGGCCACAACCACAAAACAAAAAAGTGAAATAAATGGTGTAGTTATAGAATTTCCATATGGAGAGGTAGTCAAGGCAATAAAAAGATATATCAGACTGTTTTAAACTTAGGAAGATAAGGCAAATTTTAAACAAACCACAAAGAACATTAATAAATCTACTTACCCAAATAAATAAATAAATAATAATAATAAAAACAACTCAGCAAATACAAAATCAACAACCAAGAAGGAAACAAAATGAAAATCCACAAAGAATTTAGCACATAAAATTAAGTGGAAAAAGAAATAGGTAACATGGCAAAAAAAAGAGAAAGCATAACAAAATGACAACAATAAATTCATGCCTATCAATAATCACACTGAACAAAAATGGTTTAAATGCACCAGTCAAGAGACAGAGAGTGGCTGAATGGATTGAAAAAACTTGATCAGTCAATGTGTTGCCTACGAGAGATGCACTTTAAACATAAAGATAAAATTAAATTAAATATCAAAGGATGGAAAAAAATATATCATGTAAATATATCATGTAACAAAAAGAGCAGGAGTGACAACAGCAATCTCTGATAAGATAGACTGTGAGTCAAAAACCCCTATAAGAGGAAAGGAAGGGCTTTATATAATGATTAAAGGGATAATTCACCAGAGGACATAATCATAATAAACATCTATGCACCAAATGAAAGAGACCCAAAATATATAAAACAAACTAACAGAATTGAAAGGAGAAATAGAGAACTCTGCAATAGTAATAGGAAACTGTAATACCCCAATTTTAAGGAAGGATAGAACAACTAGGAAGAAACTCAACAAAGACAAAGAATAAACAACACAATCAAACAACTTGTCCACATAGACATAAGCAGAACACTCCACTCAACAAGGGACAATATCCATTCTTTTCCAGTGCACTTGGAATATTCCTCACAATGGACCATATATTAGGCCACAAAGCATGCCTCAATACATTTAGAAACATGGAAATATTCCAAAGCATCTTCTGAGATCACAATGCTACAAAATTAAACATCAAAAACAGGAAAACCAAGGGAAAAAATCAAATATATGAAAACTGAATAGCACCATCCTTGAAAACGACTGGGCAATAGTGGAAATTAAAAATGAAATTTAAAAGTCCCTTGAATCAAATGAGAATGAACATACAATAAGCCAAAACTTTGGGATATAGCAAAAGCAGTGCTCAGAGGACAATTTATAGCAATAAATATATACATTAAAAAGAGAGAGACAGAGAAAGGGCCAAAATCAATAGCTTAATCCTAGAATTCAAACAAATAGGGACAGAAAAAGAAGTACACAGTCACCAAAAGAAAGGAAATTATAAAGATCAGAGGAGAAATAAAAAACTAGAAAACAGAAAAACAGTAGAAAGCATCAACAGGACTACAATTGTTTTATTGAGAAGATTAATAAAATTGACAAACCATGTTCTTGTATTGGAAGACATAACATTATGAAAATGTCAATATTACCAAAATGTAATTCCAAATCCCAACATCATATATATATA
>NW_006921838.1:4787046-4787775 GCF_000298275.1 Orycteropus afer afer
ATATACTTGGAGAACATTATACTAAGTGAGATAAGTCAGTCACAGAAGGACAAATATTTTATTAGTCCACTATATGCGGTGTTTTGCACATTCTACATTATTCCTCAGGGTTGCATAGTATTCCATTGTGTGTGTGTACCACAGTTTGTTTATCCATTCCTCAGTTGCTGGGC
Organism: Orycteropus afer afer; assembly: GCF_000298275.1. Classification (NCBI taxonomy): domain Eukaryota; kingdom Metazoa; phylum Chordata; class Mammalia; order Tubulidentata; family Orycteropodidae; genus Orycteropus; species Orycteropus afer. The sequence goes on from NW_006921838.1 coordinate 4,787,220, forward strand.
ACTTACGTCATTTCATCTCTTTGCTTTTGTGAATAGTGCTGCAATGAGCATGGGTGTGCATGTATCTATTTGTGCCCTGCCTCTCACTTCTTTCTGATATATACCTAGTAATGGCATTGCTGGGTCAAGTGGTATTTTCTATTTTCAACCTTTTAAGGAAACACCATACTGATTTCCACAGTGGTGGTATTTTACAGTCCCACCAGCAGCATTTGACAGTCCCAATCTCTCCACATCCTCATGAGCATTTGCTATTTTCTATCTTCTTGAACTTTGCTTTTAATGGTGGGGTGAGATAGTATGCCATGGTTGTTTTGATTTGCATCTCTCTAATAGCTAATGATCGTGAACATTTCTTCATATGTTTGTGGACTGCTTGAATATTCCTTTCGTTGAAGTGTCTGTTCATGTCATCTGTCCATTTTTTAATTGGATTGTTTGTGTTTTTGATGTTGAGGTGTTGGAGTTTTCTATAACTTTTAGAGATAAGTCCCATGTCCAATATATCATAGCTGAATATTTTTTCTCTTTTTACTCTTTTGGAGAAGTGTTTTGA
>NW_006921838.1:4788295-4820332 GCF_000298275.1 Orycteropus afer afer
GTATGGATCTTGTTTCACTTTTCTGCAAATGGATATCCAGTTTTGCCAGCACCATTTGTGAGACTATCTCTTCCCCCATTTAATAGATTTTGGTCTGTTGTCAAAGATCAAATGACCATAGGTTGATGGATCTATTTCTGAGTCCTCAATTCTGTTCCACTGGTCTATATGTCTGTCATTATACCAATACCAGGCTGTTCTGACAACTGTGACTGAGTAGTAAATACTGAGATCGGGCAGTGTGAGATCTCCTACTTTGTTGTTCTTCAGTAGTGCTTTGTTTATCTGAGGTCTTCTTTCCATATAAAATTAGTGATTGGTTTTCCATGTCCTTAAAGAATCTTGATGGGATCCAGATTGGGATCACATTGAATGTATAGATTGCTTTCAGTAGTATTGACATTTTCGCAATGTTCAATCTTCCTTTCCATGAGCATGGTATGTTCTTCCATTGATGTACATCTCTTATAGTTTCTTGAAGTAGTGTTTTGTAGTTTTCTTTGTACAGGTCTTCTGTGTTCTTGTTAAGATTTATTCCCAAATATTTTATCTTTTTCCGTAGCTATTGTAAATGGTATTGATTTCCTTACTTTTCAGAGAGTTCTTTACTGCTGTAGAGGAATCTAACAGACTTCTGTACATTGATCTTGTATCCTGCTGTTACGTTAAATCTTTCAATAAGTTCCATTAGTTTTCTTGCTGAGTCTCTTGGATTTTCTATATATAGAATCATACCATCTGCAAATAGGAATAGTTCTACTTCCTCCTTACCAATTTGGATGTCTTTGATTTCCCCTTCTTGCCTTGTTGCCCTGGCTAGGGTTTCCAATACAATGTTGAATAGAAATGGAGGTAGAGGTCATCTTTGTCTGATTCCTGTTCACAAGGGGAATGTTTTCAGTCTCTCTCCATTGAGAATAATGTTGGCTGTTGGTTTTGCATGTATGCCCTGTTGCAAAAACAGCAAGGCGGCCACATGTTCTGACCTCCTCTAATCCCACAAGAGGAAGACAGGATTATGAGCAGTAACCCAAGGCCTATTCCTACAAGGCTAGACATGCTGCCTCCCTCCAGCCCTTTCACCAACTGTTCTTCCCAAAGCACCCACCACCTCTCTCCTGGGTTCGATAATTCACTGCAGTGGCCACACAGAACTAACAGATTACGGGGTTTATTAGGGAAGCACCAGGCTACAATTCAAGTTCAGGAAAAAAACGCTCAGTCTCTCTCCCAGCCCACCATCTCTCAGCCAAGTCTATCACAGTATCTCCCCTAGCAGTGCGTGTCTCTTGGTGTCTTACTCAGCATCACGTGTCTCTTGTGTCTCTTTTCCAGCAACACATGTCTCAGGAGCCCGTGTCTCTTTCAGCAGCACATCTTCCTCAACCAGCAGTCAGAGAGAGAAAGTTCTGCCTCTAGGAGGCCTCCTTTTGAGTCTCGCAGAGTGGTCAAACTAGCCAATCACAGCACCAGGAGTCCAAGCACCTGAGAGAGAGTGGGAACCTCCCAGAACATTGTTTTGTGCCACTCCCAACAGAAATACTCCATGTGGATAACATTTACAATCAGGAGCTCCTCAGTTGCTCATTCCACCACTGAGTTTACAATGACTTATGGGTAGAAAAGCCATACTAAGTAATTTACTACACTGCACCTGTATTATGTTGTGAAATTTCCCTTCTATTCATATTTTGCTGAGAATTTTTATCAGATATGAGTGTTGAATTTTACAAATGTTTGCAACTATTGGTATGATCATATGATCCTTTTCCTTTATTTTACTTATTGATGGATTATGTTGACTGTTTTTCTAATGTTGAACTATCCTTGCATATCTGGTATGAATCCCACTTGGTCATGGTATATTATTTTTTGATATGTTGTTGTCTGCTGATTAAGATTTTCTTGAAGATTTTTGCATATATATTCATGAGTGTTATTGGTCTGTAGTTTTCCTTTGTATGGCTTCATTATATTGTGTTTGCTTCCTCAGATGAATTTGGGAGGATCCCATCCTTTTCTCTCTCCTGGAATAGTTCAAGTAGGTTGGTCCCAGCTCTTCTCTTAATGATTGGTAGAATCCTCCTGTGAAACCATCTGGCCCAGGACTTTGTTTTCTTGATAAATTTTTTATGACCTGTTCAATTTCTTCTTTTGTTATGGGTCTGTGCAACTTTTCTACCTCAGTCTGTGTTAGTTTAGGTAACTAGTGTGTTTCTAGAGATCTGCTCATTTCTCCTAGGCTTTCAAATTTGTTGGAATACGTTTCTTCATAGTATTCTGATGTTATTCTTTTCATGTCTATTGGTTCTGTTGTGATGTCACCCCTTTCCTTTCTTACTTCTGTTATTTGCATCTTCTCCTTTGTAGTAGTTCAGTTTGTGTGTCAACTTGGCTGGGCCTGGTTGAATAGCTGGGCAGCCAGATGTAGTATTCCCCATGATGAGACTGGGAATCAGCTCCACAGTGGAATCTACTGGAAGTAGCTCGGTAGCTGCCTTTGAGTATGTGGTCTGCTTCCCATATGTAAGAAACAGCTTTGGGAATGGTCTCTAGCTTTCAGCACACTTGGACTCTGCATGTAGCTATGTTGTTGTTCAGCAGTCTGCCATGCCCTGCCAACCTTGGGACTTACAATGGACTTAAATTAATGGTTTTCTGTGTGGTTCAGTAATATTGGGATTGTGCCTTTTTACTTGTCAATCTTGGGCTTGTTAGCCTCAGCAGCTAGTAGCTGCCTGAGTGAAGAAACACCTCTAGCTCCAGTGGGCCATGAGCAGGAGGCAGAGCTGGATCCCAAGGTTGAGGGGCTTTCACACAGCCCCTAGAGCCTGCCACTTTGAACTCAGACTTCTAGCCTCCTAAACTGTAAGAGAAGAAACTCCTGTTTGTTAAGGCTGTCCCATTTGTGGTATTTTGTTGTCAGAGAGGCACTAGGTAACTAGAACAGAATATGATACCGAGAGAGTGAGGTGCTGCTTTGACAGATACCTAAAACGTAGATGCAGGAATGGAGTGTGTCCTTGACCCGAGACCTCAGCAGAGAGACCCTGGCATGTGGCATGAGAGATGGCAGAAGCAGAGCCAAGAGACTGGCAGAGAGATAACCAGCAGAGAGACCAGCATGAAAGATGGCAGTAGCAGAGCCCAGAGACCAGCCTTAAACAGCAACAGGCTTACCAGCCCATGGAGAAAAAAGCTGGTGTCATTGGGTAGGCAGCTTCCTGGCAGAGTGGGTTGCCTTCAGGCATTAATTGGTGGAGAGACTGGCATAAAATGGAGTAACAGGTTGGCTGGCCCACAGAGCAAGAAAGCTGAGTGGCAGGAAGATTTCCGGCAGAGTGGGTTGCCCTCGGACATTAATTGGCAGAAGCAGAGAGACCAAGGAAATGGAAGCAGAGCTGCCTCAGCCTGAAAGGGTAGTACCATGGCCTTTGGGCGTAGAACCACCACAGTCCCCTAAGTTTCAAAGAGCCAGGCCTTCACCAACTTGGTTCTAGAGTGTGGGCTGTTCATTCATATGAGCCAGTGGGATGGAGCCATGGCCACTGCCCAAGAGTGAGGGGGGTGGGGATGCCATGTCCAAGAAGGAGAGGAACGGGATCCACCAGGCCAAGGGGGTGAGGTTCCATTTAGAGGAACTAGGGGACTAGAGCCACCCAGTGGAGGAGATCTGTACAGATGCCAAGTTGAAAAGAGGTGGAATTTTGGTAGTTCAGTTTGTGTGTCAACTTTGCTGGGCCTGGTTGAATGGCTGGGCAGCTGGATGTAGTATTCTCCATGATGAGACTGGTAGTCAAATTCATAGTAGAATCTTCTGGGAGCAGCTGAGTAGCTGCCTTTGGGTATGTGGTCTGCTTCCCGTATATAAAAAACAGCTTTGGGAATAATCTCTAGTTTATGGCATGCTTGGACCCTGCATGTAGCCATGTCATTGTTCAGCATCCTGCCATACTCTGCCGACCTTGGAAGTTACAATGGACTTAAATTAATGGCCTGCTGTGTGGTTCAGTAACATCAGGACTGTGCCTTTTTACTTGTCAACCTTGGGCTTGTTAGCCTCAGCAGCAAGTAGCTGCCAGAGTGAAGAAACGCCTCTAGTCTTAGTGGGCCAGGAGCAGGAGGCAGAGCTGGACTCAAGGTTGAGGGGCTTTCACACAGCCCCTAAAGCCTGGCACTTTAAACTCGGACTTCTAGACTCCTGAACTGTAAGAGAATAAACTCCTCTTTGTTAAGGCCATCCCATTTGTGGTATATTCCTGTCATAGCAGCACTAGGTAACCAGAACATCCTTCTTTTAGTTTGTTAAGTTTGCCGGTGGTATGTTAATTTAATTAAACTTTTCAAATATAACTTCAAGTCTTGTTGATTTTTTTTTTTTCCTGCTGTCTTTCTATTTTCTCTTTCATTTATTTTGGTTCTAATCATTATTATTTCTGTTCTTCTGGTAACTGTAGCTTTTTTTGCTGCTCTTTTTCTAATTGTTGGAGATGTTGGCTTAAAGTGTTGATTTTGGCTCTTTGTTCTTTTTTTTTTGATGTGTGCATCTATTGCTATAAATTGTCATCTGGTCACTGCTTTTGCTGTGTCCCAAATATTTTAGTATGGTGTGTTTTCATTCTAGTTTGATTCAAAGAATTTTTTAACATCATTTTTTATTTCTTTTATTACCCAGTCATTTCTGAAGAGAATGTAATTCAGTTTCCATGTGTTTGCTCTTTTTCCATTGGTCTTCTTAGTGTTGATTTCTCGTCTTATAGCATCACGATCTGAGAAGATGCTTTTCAGTATTTCAGTTTTTAAATATATTGAGGCTTGCTTCATGATCTCACATATCATCTATCCTGGAGAATTTTCCATGTGTGCTAGAACTGAATGTGCATTTTGCTACTGTTGGGTGAAGTGCTCTGTATATGTCTATAAATTCAACTTGGTTGATCGTATTGTTTAGTTCTTCTGCATCTTTGTTGAGTTTCTTTCCAGTTCTTCTATATTTTATTGAAGGTGGTGTATTTAAGGCAATTGAGCAGAATTTAGGAAGCATTAACAATGAATTATAACCTGTGCCTAACCTAAGTAGGGAAGTTCTGTGAACAGTGAAACAACTTGTTGTAAGGCCAGAGACATCTGGCTCAGGCTGGCTTGAAAAACCATGTATAGAGAGTGGAAAATTTCTCGACCCTGCTACCCTTCCCTTCTTCCTCTGCCCATACTCCCCCTCCTCTCTTCCTCTCAAGCATACTTTTTGCTTCTATAAACACTGCTAGCTGTTTTTTGCTTCTGTAAAAACTGGCAGCCAGAATCTTTTTGCAAATAACTAATCACCCTTTTACCCCAAATACCTCAGAAGGAGAATCCCATAAAGGCCCCATGTGGCCTTTGTTCAGGGCTCAGTCTCTGGATGTTAATCCACTGAGTCTGTGCTAGAATAAATAAAAGTCCTACCTTTTTATCTAACTTAGTGTTAGCGTTTCTTTTGTTAGCTCTGGTAATATATTAAAGTCTCCTACTATGACTGCGGAGTCATCTATTTTGTCTTTTCAATTCTGATAGAGTCTGCTTTATGTATTTTGGGGCTCTTTCATTGGGTACATAGATATTTATTATAGTAATGTCTTCTTGTTCAAGTGATCCTTTAATCATTATATAATGGCCATCCTTTTCTCCTATGGTGATTTTTGTCTTAAAGTGTATTTCATCAGAAATTAATATTACCACTCCTTCTATTTTTTGGTTGCCATTTGCTTGATATATCTTTTTTCAACCTTTGATTTTTAGTTTCTTTTTGCCTTTGTGTCTAATGTGAGTCTCTTGTAGACAGCATATTGATGGGCCATATTGTCTTATCCAGTCTGCAACTCTCTGTCTCTTGAGTGGTGCATTTAATCCATTGACATTCAGTGTAATTATTGATGGATATGAATTTATTGATGTCATTTTGTTATGTGTGTTTTCATGGTGTTGCTGATTTCTTTGCTCCATATAATTTTCTGTGCTGGGTTCATTTTACTTATGAATCATGTTATGATCCTCCATTGCTATTGTTTTAGTATTAGCTAAATATTTGTACTTGTCCTCTTTTTTTTTTTTTTTTTATTTTGATGTGAAGGTTTGTTATTTTTCTTTGTGGTTACTGTATGATTTATTTTATCTTCCCAAGTTTAAAACAGTCTGTTGTATCTCACAATTGTGTTGACTTCCTCATCACTTAGAAGTTCTAAAACTACATGATTTATTCCCGGTTTGGTTTGTAGTTGTCCTCATTTACCAACTGATGTTTCTGGTTCCCCGTTTAGAGTCTTGTAAGCTTATTTTACTTTTAATACTTCTATAAGTATGCTAGGAGCTCTGGTGTCACACTGCCTAAGGTATTTGACTACTAACCAGAAGGCTGCCAATTCAAAGCCACCAGCCACTCCTCAGAAGTAGGGTTGGGCAATCTATTTCCATAATGACACTGCCTTGAAAACCCAAGGAGGGGTCACTATGAGTCGGGTCCAACTCAATGGCACGTAACAACAACATAACTATGTTGGTTGCTTCGTTGTTATCATGTGTGTTAATCATCGGTTGTTTGCAGCTGTTGATTCTCTGCCCAAAGGACTCTCCTTTTAGCATCTCTGTAACTTTGGCCTAGATTTAACAAATTCCCTTAATTTCTGCTTATCTGGGAATCTCCTAATTTCATCCTTATATATGATAGGCAATTTTATTGGATATTCTTAGTTGGAAATTTTTTTCTTTCAGGGTTTTACGTATATCATCCTATTGATTGCCTTCTTGCCTGCATGATTTTTTTCCCAAGAAATCAGAGCTTAGTCTTACAGGTTACCCTTTATATTTAAATTTTCATTTTCCTGGCTCTGCTTTCAGGACTCTGTCTTTGTCTTTGGTTTAGGTGAGCTTGATTATGATGTATCTTGTTGAATTTCTTTTGGAGTCTATCCTGTTTGGGGTTCACTGAACTTCTTAAATGGATATAGTCTCATCTTTCATCATATTTAGGAAAAATCTCTTCCAACAAATCTTTGACAGTTTTCTCTGTAGTTTTATTTGTCTCTTCCTGTTTTGGAATTCTGATTATGGACTTTATTCCTCATGAATCTTAAGTTTTGTACATTTTGTTTTGATCTTTTTTTTCTGATTGATCCCTTAACAAAGTAGTGTTGAAGTATTTGTCTTGAATCTCATTAATTCTGTCTTCCATTATTTTGATTCTACTTATTTGCCCATTCAATGTGTTATCTATTTCTGAAATCTTAATAGTAATCATCTGGGTTTCTATTTGTTGCTTTTGTATCATTTCTATTTTTAATTTATTTTGTCAATTTGTTCTTGTATTGTTTTCCTAAATTCTTCTAGAGTTATGTCTGTGTTTTCCATAATTTTGTGCATTTTTCTTGGTCTTATCAGTGTTTCCCTTAATGTGTCTCTCAATCCATTGAAGGTATCCAAATATAATTCTTTTGAATTCCTTATCAGGGAGTTACAATGCTGCTTCTTCTAAGTGATGTTTTCTGGATTTGTATCCTGGTCCCTTGTTTCTAGTACTTTATCTTGATTTTTTTGTGTGGACTGTGATAGTCTGTTATCCCCGAGATATTGCGGTGGTGTTGTATTTATGATTAATGTCTTTCCAGTCATCAGCCTCCAGTGCAGCTGTCCATGCTATTCTCAGCAAGTAGAACCCACTGCTGTGTTGCCCATCCACGTAAGACATATACACCGCTTGTATATATTCAAAATGGTCATACCTGCCACTTGTGATGTTTAAAAAAATGGTTGCTTCTTAAAGACAGCTGCTGGCAATCCATAGGTCTGTTTGTCTCCTTCTTCACTGTTTTCCTTTCTGGTTGTCAGGCACCAAGAGAGTCCATTCCCATGCAGTCTTTAGTCAGCAGAGCTGATTCTTAGGTTGCTACTGTGAAATATTTAAAAATGTCTGTGCCTTCAGGACAGCTAGCAGTCCACATCTCTGTTTGTCCCATTACTCACTGTTTTCATTTGTGTTTGTCTACTAGCTGGTATTTAATCCACTTCTTTTTCCTTTCCTTCAAAGCTCAGAGTTCCAGGATTGTCATCTTTATTGGTTTCAATTGATTCCTCATTGCTTTATTATAGAGGATCTGTGTAGCTTGTCTGCTTATTCCACCATCTTGCTGGAACTGCAACATCATTCTTTAATGAAATGGGGAAACTAATCTCTAATTTTATGTGGAAAGGAAGGAGCCACAAAATAGCTAAAACTTTACACTTCCCTATCTCACAACTTACTATACAGAAGCTGTAATCAAAAGAGGTACTTGTAAAATGATAGACACATAAACCAATGGAATAGAATTGAGAGCCCAGAAGTAAATCAATCACCCATCTATGGGCAAGTGATCTTTTAAAAAGTATCAACATTCTTTCAATGGGGAAAAAACTCTCTCTTTAAAAACAGTACTGACAAAACTGGATATTCACATGTAGAAATATATATCAGAATTCATCCCTTACACCATACATGAAAACTAACTCAAAATGACTCAAAGGTCTAAATGTTAAAGGTTAAGACTATAAAGTTCCTGGAAAATAAAGTTAGAGTCAAAACTAGGAAACTTAATCTTCAGCATAAATAGCCTATCAAACAAAACTAAAACTTCACAAATGACAGAAGATAAATTAGGTAACTTAGACCTCCTAAGCTCTGGTAGCATAGTGGCTAAAGCACTTGACTGCTAACCAGAAGGTTGGCGGTTCAAACCCACCAGCCACTCCTCGGAAGGAAGGTTGGGCAATCCTACTTCAGTAGTGATACTGCCTCGGAAACCCAAGGAGGGGTTTGCTATGAGTCGGGGCCGACTCGACAGCACATAACAACAACAACAACAACAGACCTCCTAAAAATTAAATACCTATGATCATCAAAATAATTTACCAAGAGAGTAAAAAGAGAAACTTCAGAGTGTCTATGCAAAGACCTATACAATAAGTATGTAACCTCTAAGTGACATAGTAAATTTCAACAAGTCAACAACAAAAAGACAAACAGTCCAATTAAAAAAAATGAGCAAAAGATATAAACTGACACTTTACCAAAGTGGACATTCAGAGAGCCACCAAATACATGAAAAGATCATTAGCAGTTAGAAACATGCAAATCAAAATCAAAACTACAATAAGATATCATTTTATCCCTGCAAAAAAATGACAGATAAAAAGGAAAAAAAAAAAAATTCTTGACAAGGCTGTGGAAGGATTGTAACTCTTAAAACATTGCTGGTAGGATTGTAAATGGTACAAGCAGTATGAAAAGAGTATACCACTTCCTCATAAATCTAGAAATTGAAGCACATTGCATATCTTAGAGATAGAGCAATGACCCAAATAGACATATGCACATATATGTTCATTTCAACATTACTCACTAAAGTAAAAAGATGAGAACAATTTAAGTGCCCATCACTGGAAGAATGAATAAACAAATTGTGGTACATTCTTACAATGGCAATACTATGCAACTAAAAAGATTAATGCGGAGTTCATGAAACATAACATGGATGAATCTGGAGGACATGATGTTGAGTGAAATAAGTCCATCACTAAAAGACAAATATTTTATGGTACCACTATTATAAAAAATCAAAATACACACACACACACACACACACACACAAATATTTGATGGTTACCAGGAATGAGAAGGAGAAGGAGGGAAGAATCACTTTCTAGATAGTAGATACTTATTACTTTTTGTAATGGGGAAAACAAGACCCAATATGAATGAAGTCACCACAACATAGTCAAAGTAAACAAGGGCACTTAGAAGTACATGGGAAAATACAGACAATTTCAGTAAATGCTATACCTAAAAGCCAACCAAACTCACTGCCGTCGAGTCCATTCAAATAATAGCGACCCCTCCTTGGGTTTCCTAGGTGGTGTCTCTACAGAAGTAAGATTATCCAGTCTTCCTTTCAAGGAGTAGCTGGTGGGTTTGAACTGCCAGCCTACTGGTTAGCAGTCAAATGCCTTAGACATTATGCCATTTTGCAGCAATAGTAAAAACAACCAAAAAAAAAAAAAGTATCTTGTTACAAAGGTACATTTGGATGCATATGGAGCTCTGGTAGTGTAATGCCTAAGGCACTTGACTGCTAACCAGGGGAATGACAATTCAAACCCATCAGCCACTCCTCAGAAGGAAGGTTGGGCAATCTACTTCTGTAGTCATACCGCCTTGGAAACCCAAGGAGGGGTTGCTATGAGTCAGGACCAACTTGATGGCACATAACAAAAACAACATGTGTATACAAAGGCATGTGTATGTAAATGCATGTGCATGTGGAAGTGTGTCTGTTTTTGTTGTTAGTTGCCATGAAGTTGGTTCTGACTCCTAGTGACCCTATGTACAACAGAACAAAATGCTGCCCAGTCCTACATCATCCTCACAATATTTGGTCTCCTTGAGTCCATCACCGCAACACTGTGTCAGTCCATCTCATTGAAGGTCTTCCCCTTTTTTGCTGATCTTCTAATTTATCAAGCATGATATCCTTCTCCAAAAACTGGTCACTTCTGACATGACCAAACAGATGAGATGAAGTCTGGTTATTCTGGCTTCTAAGAAGTATTTTGGCTGCACTTCATCCAGAACTCATTTCTTCCTTCTTCTGGCAGTCCATGGCATTTTCAGTATTCTTTGCCAGCACAAGGACTCAAAGGCATCAACCCTTCTTTGATCTTCCTTATTCATTGTCCGGCTTTCACATGCATATGAGACAATTGAAAATGCCATGGCTCGGGTCAAGTGCACCTTAGTCTTCAAAGTGACATCTATACTCCTTAACATTTTAAAGAGGTCCTTTGTAGACAATTTTCCCAGTGCAATAAATGTCTGATTTCCTGATTGCTGCTTCCTTGGGTGTTGACTGTGGATCCAAGTAAAATGAAATCCTGGACAACCTCAATCTTTTCACCATCTAGTGTGATGTTGCTTATTGGTCTGTTTGTGAGGACTTGGGTTTCCTTTAATTTGAGGTGTAATCCATACTGAAGACTATAGTCTCTGATCTTCATCAGTAAGTGGTTCAAGTCATCTTCACTTTCAGTAAGCGAGGTTGTGTCATCTGCATAGTGCAAATTGTTAATGAGTCTTCCTCTAATCCTGATGCGTGTTTTTCATATAGTTCATCTTCTTGAATTATGTGCTCAGTATACAGATTGAATAAGTAATGTGAGAGGATATAGCCCTGACACATACCATTTGTGATTTTAAACCACGCAGTATCCCCTTGGTCTGTTCGAAAGACAGACTCTTGTTCTATGTATCAGTTTTTGAAAAGAACAATTAAGTATTTGGGAATTCCTATTCTTTGCACTGTCATCCACAATATGTTATGATCCATGCACTTGAATGCCTTTGTATGGTCAATAAAACACAGGTAGACATCTTTCTGTTATTCTTTGCTTTCAGACAAGATCCCTTTGACATGAGCAATAATATACCTTGTTCCATGTCCTCTTCTGATTCCAGCTTGAATTTCTGGAAGTACCTGGTAAATATACTGCTGCAACTGTTTTTGGATTATCTTCAGCAAAAATTTTACTTGTGTATCTTTGTGTTGTTGTTATTGTGTACCATCGAGTCAGACCTGACTCATAACGGCCACTCTTTGGGTTTGTGTATCTTTAGAGATATGTATATACATGTATGTATTTCTTGCATTTATATCTATATATATGAAAAACCATCAAGGGAATACAGTTATGGAGTTCAGGAGAACATAATCAAACAACTCATGGGATTGGTTTACTGATTTAAAAGGCACAGGACCATAGTTTTGGTAGACAATTTGGTCAATTAGTATACTATAGTTTACAAAGATGTTATGAATACTGTTTTGTGAGTGGTGTCTGAGGTCTTAAAAGCTTGCAAGCTGCCATCTAAGATACAACTATTGGTCTCTACTCATATGGAGCATAAGAGAATTAACAAAATCAAAGGCTCAAAGAAGAAATTAATCCATGGGACTAATAACCCACAAAAATACAGGCTCTTCTAACCTGAAACCAGAAGAACTAGTTAGTACCCAGCTACCACTACCAGTTGTACTGACCAAAGACACAATAGAAGGCCATGTACTGAATAGAAGAAAACTCAAAATTTTAAAAAAAGGCCAACCTACTGGACCAATAAAGACTAGAGGAACCCCTGAGAGTATCACCCTAACATAACCTGAAAGTAGAATTGGAGATATTTCTGTAGGTCACCTTTCAGCCAAATAATAAATTGGCTTATAAAATAAACAGTATCACCACTGAGTAATGTACCCTTTAAACAATGAAGTATATGACACCAAACAGTAAATATTTACCCAAAAGCAAAGATATGAAAGCAAGGAGTTGTTGTTGTTGTTAGGTGTCCTCGAGTCAGCTCTGGCTCATAGAGACCTTATGTACAACAGAATGAAACCCTGCCTGGTCTGATGCCAGCTTCACAATCCTTGCTATGCCTGAGCCCACAGTTGCAGTCACTGTGTCAATCCATCTCATTGGGGGCCATCCCCTTTTTTGCTGACCCTCCTCTTTACCAAGCATGATATCCTTCTCCAGGAATAGTCCCTTCTGACAATATGACCAAAGTAGGTAGACGCAGTCAGGCCAATCTCATTCCCAAGGAGCACTCTGCCTGCACTTCTTCCAGGACAGATTTGTTCATTCTTTTGGCAGTCCATGGTATTTTCAGTATTCTTCACCAATACCACAACTCCAAAGCATCAACGCTTCTCCAATCTTCCTTGTTCACTGTCCAGCTCTTACATACATATGAGGCGATTGACAACACTATGGCTTGGATTAGGCACACCTTAGTCTTAAAGGAGACATCTTTGCTCTTCAGCACTTTAAAGAGGTCTTTTGCAGCAGACTTTCCCAGTGCAATATGCCATTTGATGTTTTGACTGCTGTTTTGATTGGTGTTGGTTGTGGAACCAAGTAATATGAAATCTTTAACATCTTCAATCTTTTCGCCATTTATTGTGATGCTGATTTTTGGTCCATTTGTGAGGAACGTTGTAATCCGTACTGCAGACTGGAGTCTTTAATTTTCAACAGTAAGTGTTTCAAGTTATCCTCACTTTCAGCAAGCAAAATTGTATCGTCTGCATTAATGATTCTTCCTCCAATCCCGATGCCACATTCTTCTTCATATATTCCAGCTTCTCAGATTATTTGCTCAGCATACATATTGAACAAGTATGGTGAAAGGATACAGCCTTGATGCATTCCCTTCCTAATTTTAAACTGTGGAGTATCCCCTTGTTCTGTTTGAATGACAGCCTCCTGGTCTATATACAGGTTCCTGGTAAGTACAATCAGATTTTCTGAATTCTCATTCTTCTCAATGTTATCTACAATTTGTTAAGATCCACACAATCAAATGCCTTTGCTTAATCAATAAAACACAACTAAACATCGTTCACGATAAATGGAGGAAAGATTAAGGTTGACAAAGAATTCACATTGCTTGGTTCTACAATTGATGCCAATAGAAGTAGCAGTCAGGACATTAGACAACATGTAGCTCTGGGCAGATCGGCTGTGAAGGAATTCTTTCAAGTGCTGAGGAGCAAAGATGTCTCCTTGAGGACTAAGGTATGCCTGACACAAGCCATGATATTTCCAATTGCCTCATATGCATGTGAAAGCTGGACAATGAATAAGGAAGACTAAAGAAGAGTTGATGCTTTTGAGTTGTGGTGCTGATGAAGAATGCTGAAAGTACCATGGACTAACCAATCAAAACAGCAGTCAAAACATCAAACGACATATTGCACTGGGAAAATCTGCTGCAAAAGACCTCTTTAAAGTGCTGAAGAGCAAAGATGTCTCCTTTAAGACTAAGGTGTGCCTAATCCAAGCCACAGTGTTGTCAATCACCTCATATGCATGTGAGAGCTGGACAGTGAACAAAGAAGACTGAAGAAGAGTTGATGTTTTGGAGTTGTGTACCAAGAATTAACAGATCTGTCCTGGAGGAAGTGCACCCGAAATGCTCCTTGGAAGTGAGAATGGGCAGACTTCATCTCATGTTGTCAGAAAGGACCATTCCCTGAAGAAGGATGTCATGCTTGGTAAGGTGAAGGGTTGACAAAAAAGGGGAAAGCCTTTAACAAGATGGATTGACACAGTGGCTGTGACAATGGACTCAAGTATATAGCAAGGAACATAGAGCTGGCACAGGATTGGGCAGTGTCTCATTCTGCTGTACATGGGGTCTCTATGAGTCGGAAATGACTCGATGGCACCTAACAACAATAGCAAAGATCTTTCTGGTATTCTTTGCTTTGAGCCAAGATCCATGTGATATCCCAATGATATCCCTCATTCCACACTCTCTCTGAATCCAGCTTGCACTTCTGCAAATTCTCTGTCAATATACTGCTGCAACTGTTTTTTAACTATCTTCAGCAAGATTTTACTTGGGTTTGATATTAATGATATTGTTTGATAATTTCCACATTCTGTGGGATCACCTTTATTTGGAATGGGTACAAATATGGATCTTTTCTAGTCAGTTTAACAGGTAGCTGTCCTTCAAATGTTTTGGGCATAGAAGAGTGAGTGCTTCCAGCGGGATATCTGTTTGTTGAAACATCTCAGTATTCCATCAATTCCTGGAGTCTTGGTCTTTGCCAATTTCTTCACTGCAGTTTCAACTTCTTCCTTCAAAACCATTGGTTTTTGACCATATGCCACCTCCTGAAATGGATGAACATCGACCAATTCTTTTTGGTACAATGACTCTATGTATTTCTTTCATCTTCTTTTGATCTTCCTGCATCATTTCATATTTTTCCCATAGAATCTTTCAATATTACAACTCCAGGCTTTAATTTTTTCTCTTCAGTTCTTTTAGCTTGAGAAATGCCAAGCAAGTTCTTCCCTTTTGGTTTTCTGACTCCAGGTCTTTGCACATTTCATTAGAATAATTGACTTTGTCTTCTTGGGCTGCTCTTTGAAATCTTCTGTTCAGCTCTTTTATCTTGTTATTTCTTCCATTTACTTTAGCCACTTTTCATTCAAGGGCAAGTTTCAGTGTCTCTTCTGACATCCATTTTGGTCTTTTCTTCCTTTCCTGTCTTTTTAATGACCTTTTGCATTCTTCATGGATGATGTTCTTGATGTCATCCCACAATTCCTCTGGTTTTCGGTCACTTGTGTTGAATGCATCAAAGCTATTCTTTAAACAGTCTCTAAATTAAGAAGGGATATAATCAAGGTCCTATTTTGGTGCTCATGGACTTCTTTCAATTGTCTTCACTTTCAACTTGAACTTTCATGTGAGCAGTTGGTGGTCTGTTCCACAATCAGGTCCTGGCCTTGTTTTGGCTCAAGGTATTGAGCTTTTCCATCTCCTCTTGTCACAGATGTAGTTGATCTGATTTCTGTGTACTGTTTCTGGTGATGTTCACATGTATAGCTGCTGTTACTTTGTTGGAAAAAAGTATTTACAATGAATAAGTCATTGGCCTTGCAAAATTCTATCATGTGATTATTCCAGCTTCCAGAGATTCTTCTTTGTTTCCAATCTTTTCATTCCCATCACCAGTGATAATCAACACATCTTGATTTCATGTTTGGTCAATTTCAGACTGCAGAAGTTGGTAAAAATCTTCAATTTCCTCATCTTTGTCTTTTGTGAGTGGTGTGTAAATTTGAAACAATAGAATTAAGTAGTCTTCCTTGTAAGTGTATAGATATTATCCTATCATTGACAACATTGTACTTCAGGATAGGTCTTAAAACATTCTTTGTGATGATGAATGCCATGCCATTCCTCTCCAATTTTCATTCCTAGCATAGTAGATTATATGGTTGTCTGATTCCAAATATCCAAAACAAGTTCATTTCAGCTCAGTAATGCCAAGGATTTCTATCTGTATGAATTCCATTTCATTTTTGACAACTTCCTATTTTCCTACATTCATACTTTGTACATTCCATAATCTGATTATTAATGGATGTTTGCAGCTGTTTCTTCCCATTGTGAGTGTGCCATATCAGCAAATGGAGGTCCCAAAACCTACTCCATTAACATCATTATGGTAGGCTCTACTCTAAAGGGACAGCTCTTCCCGATTCTTATTTTGAGTGCCTTCTGACCTGAGGTGCTCATCTTCCTGCAGTATATAGGACAATTTTTCAGGCTATTCATAAAGTTTGCAGTAATACATCAAATAGTGTTTCACTGCTATTCACAAAGTTTTTACTGGCCAATTCTTTGAGAAGTGGATCGCCTCTTCCTTCTTCTGAATCTGTCTTAGTCTGGAAGCTCCACTAAAGACTGTGCACCATGGGTGACCCTTCTGGTGTGTGAAATACCAGTGGCCTAGCCTCCATCCTCAGAGCAATACACAAGCCACCACAGTATGACAAACTGACAGATGAGTGTTAGGCAAAGAGGAGAAGGGAAGCTAGATCAATGGAAACAGAACAAATAAAATGGAAATAATGTAAATGCTGACACAATGTAAAAATTGTAACAATGACACAGAATAATTTATAAAAAATATTAAATGGGACTTCTGGTAAGATGGTGAAATAGGCAGAAAAGCTACACCAACCCTCCTCAACAAAGAAAAGAGAAAGTAATTGGCAGAGATACAGAAGATAATCCTGGATACCTGACCACTGAAAGGAAGTATACAGAAGTGAATTAGGCACCAACTAGTGGAAAAACCTGAAGGAAAACAGTTAGTACAGAGAGGGACAGAGTTGTGGACTGTCAGCTACTCTGAGGGCACCAACAATCTGAATATTTCAAAGTGGTGTTGGGACCTGAGAATTCACCTAAATATCAGTGCTGGTTGCCAAGGGCTGCAGGAACAACTGCGATGGTGGCCTATGACTAGGAAGGGAAACAACAAGGAAGGAGACAACCTGAACTGTGGACTTCTGCTGTGTGGAGGGCACAGCCATTTTGATTGTTTAAAAGAGGCAGCTATTTTGGATATTTTAAGTGACCGAGGGTGCAGCCATTTTGAATGTTTACAAGTGAAAGTCATTTGGGATATTTAAAGCGACAACATTCTCATTGGGATTCCAGGGACCTAAGAATATTTTCTGTCTGCCAAGAATGGTAGGGACATACAGCAAGCTGACAATAGGAAAGGAAACAGGTGGTGAGTGTACAAGTGCTGCCAACTAGTGAATTGAGGAGAACAGTACCCTGGTTATGTAGGTAACATCCAAAGAAAACAAAAATCATGGACATGTCACTTCAACATACAATCACAAATTAAATTTAAACACAAAAACATCATAATATCTTGGAGACAAAAGAGCACCACAGTCCACACAAAGAAGCAAAATAAAGCAGGAGAAACAAGGGTCCCAGATAAAGACTCAGAACACATCCCTGAGGAAGAAGCAGAATTGGAACTCCCTGATAAGGAATTCAAAAGAATTATATTTAGGTACCTTCAATGGATTCAGAGACAGATCAAGGAAGATACAGACAAAATGCTAGAACAATTTCAAAAGACATTAACAAAACAAAATGACAAAATAAATGAAAAATTAGAAATGATACAAAATCTACAGGCAGAAATCCAGAAGATTAATATTAAATTTTCAGAAATAGATAACACATTGAACAGGCAAAAGAGTAGAATTGAATCAATGGAAGACAGAATTAGTGAGATTGGGGACAAGTACCTCAATACTTCTTTGGAAAGGGATCAGTCAGGAAAAAAGGATCAAAGTAAAATGAAATAAAAAGCCTAAGGTTCAAATGGGATAACATCAAAAGGAATAACATACATGTAAAATAAATAAATAAATAAATAAATGGAATTCCAGAACAGGAAGAGACAAATAAAACCAGAGAGAAAACTATTGAAGATTTGTTAGAAGAGAATTTCCCTGGTATCATGAAAGATGAGAATATATCTATCCAAGAAGTCCAAAGAACTCCAAACAGGAGAGACCCCAAGACATGTCATCATCAAACTCACCAAAACCAAAGACAAAGAAAGAATCCTGAAACCAGCATGAGAAAAATAAAAAGTTACCTACCTGGGGCAACCAATAAGACTGAGCTCGGATTTCTTGGGAGAAACCATGCAGGCAAGAAGGCAATAGGATGGTATATATAAAACCCTGAAAGAGAAAAATTTCCAACCAAGAATTATATGCCGAGAAAAATTGTCCCTCAAATACTATGGTGAAATTAAGACATTTCCAGATAAGCAGAAATTAAGGAAATTTGTTAAAACCAGACCAACCTTACAAGAGATACTAAAGGGAGTCTTTGGACAGAGAACCAATGGCAACAAACAACTGACCATTAACATGCATGATGACACAATCCAGGAATCAACCCAGTTAGGGAAGTATCCAAAGTGAATAAGCCTATAAGATTGTAAACAGGGAACCAGAGACATCAATTGGAAAATGAGGACAACTACAAACCAAAACTAGGGAAATAAATTGTTGAGTTACAGAACTTCTAAATGGTAAGGAAGTCAAGACAACTGCAAGATAGAATGAAATGTTTTAAACTTGGGAAGAAAATGATAAGTCACATGGTAACCTCAAAGAAAAATGATAAACTTTCACATCAAAATTAAAAAAAGGACCATCACAAATATTTATGAAATCTGATGGTATAATGCCTAAGGCATTTGACTGCTAACCAGAAGGCTGGTGGTTCAAACCCACCGGCCGCTCCTCGGAAGGAAGGTTGGGCAATCTACTTCCGTAGTGCTACCGTCTCAGAAACCCAAGGAGGGGTCGCTACGAGTCAGATCCAAAGAAAAATGATAAACATTTACATCAAAATTTAAAAAAAGACCAGAATAAATATTAAGCAAATACTATACTCGATGGCAAATAACAACAACAACAACAACAACAAAATGATACCAACGAAGGAAGTGATAACACAATTCATAAACAAAAGGAGCTCAGCACAGAAAATTACATGGAACAAAGAAATCAGCAACACCACTAAAAAGCACATAACAAAATGACAGCAACAAATTTATACTTGTTGATAATTACACTAAATGTCAGTGGATTAAATGCACCACCCAAGAGATGGAGAATTGCAGGCAGGATAATAAAACATAACCTATCATTATGTGATCTACAAGAGACACACCTTAGATAGAAAGACAAAAATAGACTTAAAATCAAAGATTGGAAAAAGATATATCAAGCAAATGGCAAATATAAAAAAGCAGGAGTGGTAATATTAATTTCTGATAATATTGACTTTAAGACAAAAACCACCAAAAGAGATAAGGAAGGATATTATATAATGATTAAAGGATCAATTGAACAAGAGGACATAACAATAATAAATATCTATGTACTCAACAAAAGAGCCCCAAAATACATAAACAAACTCTACTAGAACTGAAAAGACAAATAGATGACTCCACAGTCATAGTAGGAGACTTTAATACACCACTTTCCATCACAGAAAGAATAACTGGAAAGAAACTCAACAAAGACACAAAAGGAGTAAACAATACAAGCCACCAACTTGACCTTATAGACATCTACAGAGTACTTTACCCAACAACAGCGCAATATACATTCTTTCCCAGTGCATATGGAACATTCTCTAGCATAAACCATATGTTAGGCCACAAAGCAAGCCTCAATATATTTAAAAACATTGAAGTTCTGCAAAGCATCTTCTCAGAACACAATGCTATAAAATTAAAAATCCACAAAAGGAAGATCAAGGGAAAAAGAGCAAGTACAAGGGAAATGAACAACACCCTCCTTGAAAATGACTGCATATTAGAAGAAATAAAAAATGAAATTCAAAAATTCCTTTAATCAAATGAGAATGAAAACACAACATACCAAAATCTTTGGAATACACAAAAAGCAGTGATGATAGGCCAATTGATATCAATAAATGCATACATCGAAAAAGAAGAAAGAGCCAAAATCAACACTTTAATCCAACATCTCCAGGATTAGAAAAAGAGCAGCAAAAAAGGCCCATGGTCAACAGAAGAAAGGAAATAATAAATATTTGAGCAGAAATCAATGAAACAGAAAGAAAGACAATAGAAAAATTCAAAAAGACCAGAAGTTGGTTCTTGGAAAAGATTAATAAAGTTAACCAACCACTGACAAATTTAACAAAGGAAAAGAGGGTGAGAGTACAAAAAACATGAATGAGAAATGAATTAGGTGACACCACAACAGAAC
Organism: Orycteropus afer afer; assembly: GCF_000298275.1. Classification (NCBI taxonomy): domain Eukaryota; kingdom Metazoa; phylum Chordata; class Mammalia; order Tubulidentata; family Orycteropodidae; genus Orycteropus; species Orycteropus afer. Next base: position 4,808,516 of record NW_006921838.1, read on the forward strand.
CAACAGAAATCAAAAAGATAATATCAGGACAATATGAAGAGCTATACTTCAACAGATTTGAAAATCTACAAGAGATGGACAGATTTCTAGAAACATATTACTTACTTAAACTAACAGAGGCTGATATGGAAAATTTAAACAGATCCATAACAAAAGAAGAAATTGTACAGCTCATGAAAAATTATAAACAAAAAATAAAAGCCCTGGAACAGATAGTTTCACTGGTAAATTCTACTGGACACTCAGAGAAGAGCTGACACCAGTCCTACTCAAACTATTCCAGAACATAGAAAAGGATGGAGTCCTCCCAAATTCTTTTTAGGAAAGTAAGCATAACCTTGATACCAAAACCAGGCAAAGACATCACTAAAATGGAAAGCTACAAAACAATATCCCTCATGAATACCTATGCAAAAATTTTCAACAAAATCTAAGCCAATGGACTCCAAAATCATATGAAAAAAATAATACATTATGACCAAGTGGGGTTGATACCAGGTACCAAGGATAGCTCAACAATAGAAAAACAATCAATATCATCCATCACATAAACAAAACAAAGGAAAAGAACCACACAATCCTATCAATAGTTGCAGAAGAGACATTTGATAAAATTCAGCACCCTTTCTTGATTTAAAAAAAAAAAAAAAAAAAAACTCTCAGCAAAATAGGATAGAAGAGAAATTCCTCAACACAATAAAAGGCATATATGCAAAACCAACAACCAACATTATTCTCAATGGAGAGAGACTGAAACCATTCCCCTTGCAAACAGGAACCAGACAAGGACACCCTCTATAACTACTTCTATTGAACGTTGTATTAGAAGTCCTAGCCAGGACAATAAGGTAAGAAAGGGAAATCAAAGGCATCTAAATTTGTAAGGAAGAAGTCAAACTATCCCTATTTGCTGATGATATGACCCTATACATAGAAAACCCAAAAGATTCAGTAAAAAATCCACTGGAACTAATTGAGAAATTTAGCATAGTGGTGAGATACAAGATCAACATAAAAAAATCAGTTGGATTCCTCTACACCAGCAAAGAGATTGCTGAAAAGGAAATAAGGAAGTCAATACCATTTATAATGTTGTTGTTTTTGTTATGTGCCGTCAAGTTGGACCCGACTCATAGCGACCTCTCCTTGGGTTTCTGAGGCAGTATCACTATGGAAGTAGATTGCCCCATCTTCCTTCCGAAGAGTGGCTGGTGGGTTTGAACTGCCAGCCTTCTGGTTAGCCATCAAGTGCCTTAGGCACTATGCTACCAGAGCTCCTCCAATTATAATAGTTACTAAAAAATAAAATGCTTTGGAATAAATCTCACTAGAGACACAAAGCACCTGTACAAAGAAAACTACAAAAGACTATTTCAAGAAACCATAAGAGATCTACATAAATGGAAGAACATACCATGCTTGTGGATAAGAAGATTGAACACTGTAAAAATGTCAATACTACCCAAAGCAATCTATACATTCAATGCAATCCCAATCCAGATCCCCTCAGCATTCTTCAAGGACATAGAAAAAACAATCACTAGTTTTATATGGAAAGGAAAGAGACTTCGAATAAGCAAAGCACTATTGGAAAAGAAAAACAAAGTAGAGGTCTCACACTCCCAAATATCAAAACCTACTATACAACCACAATAGTCAAAACAGCCTGGTACTGGTACAATGATAGACACATAGACCAGTGGAACAGAATTGAGAACCCAGAAATAGATCCATCAACCTACAGTCAGCAGATTTTTGACAAAGGGCTGAAATCCATTAAATGATTGGTGCTGTCTTTAACAAAGGGTGCTGGCAAAACGGGATGTCCAATTGCAGAAAAATGAAACAACATCTATTCATCACACCATATACAAAAACTACCTCCAGATGGATCAAAGACTTAAATGTGAAACCTAACACTATAGAGTTCCTCAAAGAAAAACTAGGGGCAAATTTAGGGGTCCTAATTTATGGCATAGATAGACTGTCAAGCATAACCCAAAATCCACAAACAGCTGAAGATGAACTAGAAGAATGTCACTTTCTAAAAATTAAATTTTTATGTGCTTCCCAAGACTTCTCCAAAAGAGTAAAAAGAGAACCTACAGATTGGGAAAAATTATTCTGTGCTGCATTTCTGACAAGTGCCTTAGCTCTAAAAGTTATAGAAAACTACAATATCTCAACAACATAAAGATTAACAATCTAATTTAAAAATGGGCAGAAGACATGAATAGACACATTTCCAAAGAGCATATATAGGTGGCCAACAAACACAAAGAAATGCTCAAGATCAATAGCCATCAGAGAGACACAAATCAAAACAACGAGATACCATCTTGCACCAGCATTAAAGGCAAAGTTTAACAAGACAGAAAATAACAAATGCTGATGGGGATGTGGAGAGACTGGGATGCTCATACACTGCTGGTGGGGACTGTAAAATGATACAAACACTGTGGAAAGCAGTATGGCAAATCCTTAAAAAGTTGGAATTAGAAATACCATTTGACCCAGCCATTCCATTACCAGGTATATATCGTAAAGAAGCGAGAGCCAGGACAAGAACAGACATATGCACACCCATGTTCATCGCACCACTATTTCCAATAGCCAAAAGATAGAAACAGCCTAGGTGCCCATCAACAGAAGAATGGATAACCAAACTGTGGTACATACACACAATGGAATACTATGCAACACTAAAGAATAATGTAGAATCTGCAAAACATCGCATAACATGGATGAAGTGGGAGGACATTATGTAAGTGAAGTAAGTCAATCACAGAGGGACAAATATAATAGTTCATTATTGTAAAAAGTCAAGGAAAGGGTTATATATGGAAAGAAACTTTCTTTGTTGGTTATCGGGGTGGGAGGGGAGGGGAGGGAACACTGCAAAAAAAAAAAAAATGCATTGAGCCATGTCACTTTAGTTTTGTGTGTTTCACTATACATAAATTATATTCCAATGAAATGGATTTAAAAATTTAAAGGGGAACCTAATTTGCTATGTGAACTCACACCTAAAACACAATAAAATATTATTAAAAATTATTTTATTACTTTTGTGTTGCTGAGAATATATACAACAAAACATAACCAATTTCTACATGTGCAATTCAGTGATACTGATTACATTCTTCAAGTTCTTGATAGTATATCTTGATGTCTGGCAACTCTAGTACCCCTCACTTATGTTTAATTTTTTCTTCTACTCTCTCTTACCTGTTCTTGAACATTTATTCCGCTATATATGTAAGTTTTATAAACATTTCAACTGTTGAGCAACTGTTGTTGTCTAAAGATGACAAAACTTGAGCTCATATTAGTTAACTCGCACAAAGTGACATAGTTTGTGAATGACAGAGGTGATATTTGATCCCAGATTGTTCTGAATGCAAAACAAAACAAAACAAAAAACACTTTCACTATTCCCTTCTGCCTCTGTGTATATCTCCTCTGATTTACACAAACATACTTTTCTGGCTGTTTGAGTTTTTATTTTTCAGAAGTGAGACTAGAGACGGGGAGTGACTTTGCCTAAAATCATGCATGTCATTTTAGGCAATATTCTCTTGTTCATCACACAATATAAGCCTCTAAGAATGTCATATGCTTTCATATCCTTTTACTCAAAAACTGTGTTCGTGAAGAATATTTAATATACCATGGACTGCCAGAATACTGAACAAGTCTTTCTTGGAAGAAGTACAGCCATAATGTTGCTTAGAAGTGTGGGTGAGACTTCATCTCACATACTTGAGACTTGTTATCAGGAAGGGCCAGTCTCTGGAAAAGGTAGACATTGGTGGTAAATAAATGAAAAAGAGGAAGATACTCAATGAGGTGGAATGACACAGTGCCTGTAAATATGGACTCAAACAGCGCAATAATTGTGAGAATGACACAGGACTGAGTTGTGTTTTGTTTTGTTGTACATAGGGTCACTCTGAGTTAGAACCAATCCATGGCACCTAATAACCACATTCCCAAATCAGCCCATGTCTTCCTTAACTATAAAAATACTGACATTTCACATTTTATCAGAAAGTATGTGTTCTAGATTGAATTTTGTCCCCTCACAACATACGTTTTGTAAATCTTAATCCTATACATGACAGGAGCTCTGGTAGCATAGTGCCTAAGGCACTTGTCTGCTAACCAGAAGGCTAGTGATTCAAACCCACCAGCCACTCCTCAGAAGAAAGGTTGGGCAATCTACTTCCATAGTGATACTGCCTCAGCAACCCAAGGAGGGGTCGCTATGAGTCGGGGCGACTCAATGGCATATAACAACAACAGCTACAACATACATGTGGTTAAAATCCCATTTGGGAATGGATTTTTTTGTTATGCTGATGATGCAGTATTAGTGTAGGGTGTGTTTAAGTCAGTTTCGTTTGATCTCAGATTAAGGAAACAAAGATGGAGGACATAAATTCAGCGCCACATGGCAATCACCAAAGAGGCAAGGAACAGAAACTGAAGAGACAAGGATCTCGCCCCAGAGCCATGAGAGAGATAGCCTTCCCCTAGCACAGTACCTTGAATTCAGACACCTAGCCTTTTAAATTTTTGTTGGTTAAAGCCACCCACTTGTATTATTCCTATTATAGAAGCACTAGAAAACTAAGACAATATGAAAGGCCTTTATGTCCTTAGGAAAAATAGTCTAGGTGGCTTGGGACATAAAAGTAAGGCAGAGTGGGTATAAGTATCCTAGGAGGAAAAAGATCTGCGTTCAATGTGCAATATTCCCTTTGGCAGGTTATTGACTTTTGCTGCCATTGGCTTAGACACTGAGCCTGATTTTGACTAATGACAAACCTTCAGAATCACACACACTTCTGACAATACAACAGGAATCTGACACGGAATAAGCGCCTCAAACTTTAAAATTCAAGTGCCAGTACCAAGACTTGCTTGATTCCATGTGGGAGTCACACATTCAGGACTACTGGCTTCTGTCTACTTGATCAGCAAAAGCTTTGACATTTATCTCTAAAATCAGGTAACCATATGTCCTGAGATTGTCGTATATTCATCTAATCCTCACAGTATGTTCTCACTGTGAGGTTCTTCTCTTTAATTTGGGATGCCTATTCTTGAAACACAGGGAGCTCTGGTAGCATAGTGGCTAAGACACTTGCCTGCTAACCAGACGGCTGACGGTTCAAACCCACCAGCCACTCCCCGGAAGGAAGGTTGGGCAATCCTACTTCTGTAGTGATACTGCCTCGGAAACCCGAGGAGGGGTCGCTATGAGTCGGGTTTGACTTGACGGCACATAACAACAACAACAACAATTCTTGGAACACAGCTACCATGTTGTGAGGGTGCCTGGGTCATCTAGAGAGGCTATAAGTCAGTGTTCTGATCAGTAGTTCCAAGTAAGCCCAGAAAACAACCAGAATCAATCACCAGGTATGTACACAAATAAGCCTTCAGATGACAATAACTTCTCAGGTTTTGAATCTTCTAGCTGAAAGTCTAGAAACCATAGAGCAAAGGCAAACTGTGTCTTGCCCAAATTCCTGACTCATAGAAATTGTGAAAGAGTTTTAGCGTAATGTTTTATGCAGAAACAGTTAAGTAATAGTATAATAAATTATTTCCACTCACCATCTGACAGTCAGTTTGTTGTACTGTGGTGGCTTGTGTGTGGCTCTGAGGGGAGAAGCTATGCCATCATTATTTCAAACACCGGTGAGGTCACCCATGGTAGGGTTTCAGCAGAACTTTCCAGCATCAGACAGACTAGCAAGAAAGATCTGGTGATCTAATTCTGAAAATCAGCCAAAGAAAACTATGAATCATAACAGAATATTGTCTGATATAGAGTTGGAAGATGAGTCCTCTAAGTCGAAAGCCACTACCCAATGCCACAACAACTGACTCAAACACACCAACGGTCATGGAGATGGCACAGGACTGGCCAACGTTTCATTTTACTGCGCATGGGGTGTCCATAAACCAGAACTGACTCCATGACAACAAATCCAACACTATTCCCACATTACAAATGAGGAAACCGTGCTGGGATTATATGTGGATGTGCTGTTCTCTCCAAAACTTCCCTTAGGCAAAGGCCACGTGAAATTTGTCTTTGCATTTCCTGCTCTGAGCACCAGCCCTGGCGCTAATAGGAAGCAATGAATGTTTGCTCAATGAAGGGATACCAAGTGCTGTAGATAGAGAGCAAAGGGAGCTATTATCCTAAGCACACTTTTCCTCTCTTTACCCACTTCCCCCTGAGGACAGTCAGTGTGCAAGTAGGCAAGCAGACCTAAATTGTTCATTTATTACAGAAAATGAGGCCTGTGGAATTACATAAGGAAGGTGAATCCCAATCTGGAGCTGATTGAAAAGGTACGTTTGCAGGAAAGCTGTTGAGCCAAAGTCACCAACTGCTGACACACACACACATGCACAAATTCTTCTTTTCTAACATTTTATTTAGCACGGGCAGTCTCCTAAACCAGTAGATGGCAATGGTACTTAGTGACAAAAGAGTGAAGAGCCCAGACACCTTCCTATCTTTAGGCTTTCATTTATCATTGCATTAATGCCCTCTCAGATACTGTAAACTATACCCTGGTTCTATATTCAAATATTGTTGTTGTTGTTGTTATGTGCTGTCAAGTTGGACTCAACTCACAGCTACCCCTCCTTGGGTTTCCAAGGCAGTATCACTACGGAAGTAGATTGCCCAACTTTCCTTCCGAGGAGTGGCTGGTGGGTTTGAACCCCAGCTTTCTGGTTAGCAGTCAAGTGCCTTAGGCACTACACTACCCGAGCTCCCTCTATATTCACAAATCCACAAGGTTTCTCACTTTCTTTTTCTTATGTCTGTGCTTCCCTTTTCTGGCTTCTCTGTGCTTCATCTATTGGCCTGTGCCTTTGATTCCTTCCAACAGAAGGTTGCCCTTGTTCTTCTGAAGCCAGTCACCTAAAGCAGCTGCAGATTATGTCTCTGTGGGGTGGCCTTTAGCCAATGACTGATGGTCTATGCAAGGCTATGAAAGCTTAGCTCCTGTTCTTGGAATCCAGGCAGACTCTGGGCTGTAATTTACCACGAGAGCTGCCGGTTTGGGTCCATCTGCTGACAGGACTCGAGATCTCCCTCTTCCCTATGCAGTCTTTCCCAAGTACCGTAAAGGCCTCTCCTGGGCCTGTCTCTTTAATAAACCAGTTATCTACAAATCTTCACTTCAGTTTCTGCTTCTGAGGAACCAATCCCAAAGCAAAGGGAATCAAGTGTCAATGATCTTAACTTCCCAAGCTCTCATTCTTTTTATTTTCTTTCAGCCCAAGTTGATATATTATGTTATTATCCAAAGTTCTCTAGCAGTAGGAATTGCTGTGACAATTCAGGAGAAACAGACCTATCTGGTTATGTACACAAACACACACACACACACACATCAAGTGAGAATAAATAGCAAATTTAAAATGTTTCTGGTCATCTAAAGAACAAATTATGTAAGAACTCAAATGCTGTTCAGCAGTGTCAAATTACATGTAAATATATTCTTTCACATTGTACAATTTTCTTCTAATTCCTTCCTATTTTAATATTCCTTCTATATCCATCTACTTCTATCACCATAACAACTTACATGATACAGAACCAAGATATCAAAAAAGATGGGAGGAAGCAGCTTACAAGTGTAACACGTGTTTCTATTTTGAAGATACTTATTTTTGGTTGTGTGATTAAATGCCAATTTTCTCCTTTTGAACTTTCCAACATCTTGCCCTACAGCAATACCAATTAGCACTGTTGAATTCCAAATGCACAAGAACATTTCAAGTGTTTAGGATCTGAATGATATAAGTATTATATTACAAATAGGTAAAGAGGAAAAAAACATGATATTTTTCCTGTCTATGCCCAAATCACACAAAAAATTTGAACCCATCTAAAGGTAATACAGGAGCTCTGGTAGCATAGTGGCTAAGGCACTTGACTGCTAACAAGAATGGTAGTTCAAACCCACCAGCCACTCCTCGGAAGGAAGATGGGGCAACCCAAGGAAACCCAAGGAGGGGTCGCTATGAGTTGGATCCGACTCAAAGGCACACAACAACAACAACAAAAGATAATACAAAATGTAGATAGGTTCCCTTTTCTATGCCAAGAAAATAAGAATGTTAGACTAGGAAAAAATGAAAGATGAGTCTTCATTATTAGAGTAAGAATCAAAATTCCTAACCTTAAAACTGTTTGAAGATCCTCTTTAGTAAACCTATGTAACAAGACCTCTGAAATAATAAGTTATCCTAATTTACCATACTTGCCCTACCTCTTATGAGATGACAGATACAACTCAAGATATTTTCATTTGACACAAGAACTTGTGTGGCACAATAATTACCATTTGGAATACAGAAAAATTTTTATCAGGATAAGAAATAAGTATCAACTCTACTACAAGCCACAGATTTTTCTAATGACACTGATCCTACACTTAAGGAACTATGTAGGGTTCATTGACAAGGATAAAAAAAGATCCACCATGACCACAGGATTGGCCCCATCCAGCAGGAATAGGCATATAATAACTTTTATGGCAAAAACCATAATGTATAGGGCATCGGAAGAAACCACAGGCAACTTGGGGAACTACTGAATATTGTGTAGTTTATGTGGAAGTGTGTGTTTGTAGAGTCACACTGAAGTTTTAAAAAACAGTGACTCTCAGTACTAAATAAGAATCAAAATGTTCAATTACAATGATTACAGTGAGGGTGACTATAACTGGACTACAGATGCCTGGTAAAGGAGGAAGCATGGACCAGGTGAAGAGTTCAGATTCAAAACCAGCTTCCAGATTATTGGATAAAAATTAGGCAACAGAAACTCACAAAGACTGACTAATTTGTCATACAATAAAGGTACTGAAGAGACTGCAATAGAATGCATTCACCGTGTTAGAGATTGGGGCTAGAGAGCTCCTCTCCCATTATCCAGGCAAGAGATTTTACAGGTAGAGAACGTATCAGTATTTGCAGAACCAACTGCTCGTGAGGAGAGGGCGACAGTGCCTGGCTGCCCAGCACTCTACTGGATGCTAGGATCACCATCATCTTCTTCATCCTGATTACCATTTTTAACACATTTATTGAACTCTTATCACGTGTCACTTCTGTTTGTAAATTGTTTGCATATAATATCTCATTCAATCTTTACCCATCCAAAGAAAGTACTATGAAGACTAATTTTGCAGATGAGAAAATAGATGTATTTGTTATGTGCCGTCAAGTCAGCCCTGACTCATAGCGACCCCTCCTTGGGTTTCCGAGGCAGTATCGCTACGGAAGTAGGATTGCCCAACCTTCCTTCCGAGGAGTGGCTGGTGGGTTTGAACCGCCAGCCTTCTGGTTAGCAGTCAAGTGCCTTAGCCACTATGCTACCGGAGCTTCTGATAGATGTATAGAATACTTAAATAATTTGCTCAAGTTTCCAGGGTATCAATGGTGTAACCTGGATTTGAACATTCTAGGAGAATGTACTCCACTCACTGGTGCTTATTATAAGCAACTAAGGTTGTGCTGTAGCTGTGTCTTATAGTCAAAAGAACTGACTTGGAAGAAAGGAATCTATCTCTCTCTTTAGAAACCAATTTCAAATATTTTATTTTCAACCCATCTATTCCACATCTTTATCCTATGAAATTCTTTATTGCTTATTTGAGACTTGGCACTTACTCTGAATCACTAGATGTCATTTCATTTGTTTTCTTTCTCACTCCAAATACACTAAATTTTCTTTGAAGGAAGACATTGCATCTTTACTGGTGTTGCATATTTTAAAGCCTGGCATATAGTAAGTACTCAACAGAATACTGTTGACAGATTAATTGCAAGTTGACAAAATGAGGGTTTCCAACAACGGAATTGGTTGCCAAGGGGATAACTCAAATCTCCTTTCCAAGAGATATTTACAGATAGGATTCCTTTTCAGCCATTTCAGGTGATTTAGTGTGGTATCATTTGAAAGGAAAAGAATGACCTCTGAAATTTCCTTCTAAGTCTATGATACCTGTCTTCCTAAACTCACATCCATTTTAATATATTTGTGGATATAAGAAGGCTGGACAATCCTGTCTATGTATAATGTGATATTTTGAAAAGATCATGAGCTATAGGGTCAGTCAGTATATGAAATTAACTATGGCTCTCCTACACTAATCTACACATTTTATATATAGCCACTCCTCAGAAGGAAGGTTGGGCAATCTACTTCCATAATGGTAATGCCTTGGAAACCCAAGGAGGGGTCACTATGAGTTAGATCCAACTTGAAGGCAGTGAGTTTGGTTTTTGGAAGTAATAAAAATCATACCAGCATTTAGAGCAGAAAGTGTTCTTTTCTGTAAAGTAACTGGCTGCAATGTGATGGCCATTTATTTCAGAAGCTTAGAGGGAGAAAGTATCTCCAAGCAGCAGCAAAAGTTATAGAAAGCAAATGATAACAACTGGTGGAAATTTTAACATTTATGGGAATCAGTGTAATAGTGCATAATGACAAAAAATAACTGTAAAAAGAAAATATAATAAAAATATAATGAATGAGTTTTGTATCATAATGTTTAAACTGTGAAATACTATAAAGTGAGATAAAGAATAACTTGAAATTAACATGTTAACATTTATATATGTAAGTGATTATTCCATTTGAAAGTGTACCAAAAAAGGTATTGTTCTGGTTACCTAGTGCCACTCTGACAGAAATATACCACAAATGGGATGGCTTGGACAAACAGGAGTTTATACTCTTACAGTCTGGAGGCTTTAAGTCCAAGTTCAAAATGCCACATTCTAGGGGCTGGGTGAAAGCCCCTCAACCTTGGGGTCCAGCTCTGCCTCCTGCTCCTAGCCCACTGGAGCTAGAGGCATTTCTTCACTCAGACAGCTGCTGGCTGCTGAGGCTGAGAAGCCCCAAGATTGACAAGTAAAAAGGCACAGTTACCAAACCACACGGCAGACCATTAACTTAAATCCATTGTAAGTCCCAAGGTCGACAGAGCATAGCCGGCTGCTGAGCAATGGCACAGCTACATGCAGGGTCCAAGTGTGCCATAGGCTAGAGACCATTCCCAAGGCATATCCTTATATACAGGAAGCAGACCACATCCCAAAGGCAGCTACTCAGCTGCTTATGGTAGATCCCACCATGGAGTTGATCGCCAATGTCATCATGGGGAATAACTACCACCAGCTGCCCAGCCATTCAACCAGGCCCAGCCAAGTTGACACACAAACATAACCACCACAGGTATCAAAGAATGATTTAAGATCTGGATATATAGAGAAGGATGAAAGAGTAGAACCAGGACACATAGTCATTGTCCATTCCACACTCAGAGGCTCCCACATTATAATAATTAAAGGGTAATAAAAGGAAAGATACACAGGGACTCTCTCTGAATATTAATTAGTTTTCTGGGGGTAATAGTACATGTATATTTAATTTTTAATGAATTAAGTTTTTATTCTATAGATTTATATTCTCAAATTCATATATTGTTGATGTTGTTAGTTGTTATCAGACTGGTTTTGACTCATAGTGACCCTATGTACATACATATACATATGCATATACATATATATATGGTGGCACAGTGCCTAAGGCATTTGAATGTTTACCAGAAGGTTGGTGGTTCTAAACCATCAGGTGCTCCACAGAAGGAAGATGGGGCAATCTACTTCTGTAAAGATTTATCAACTTGGAAAGCCAGTGAGGGTCGCTATGAGTAGGAATCCATTTGATGGCAGTGGGTTATATCATATGTATGTATATTAAAAAAA
>NW_006921838.1:4820767-4826782 GCF_000298275.1 Orycteropus afer afer
AACTAGTAGGTAATGGGGTACTGTCATTGCATCCTTATTTAAAAAATCATTATTAATTTTTTAATCCTTGTGGCCTGGAGAAAAAGGCTGAACTAAAAAAAAAAAAAAAAAAGCAGGTAGAATTTACATTTACACACTTTTTAGAAACACAAAAAACTTGCAATTACAAGTTATCTAAAGTAAAATCTAGAGGAAACATTAGTAGAGGGGCACTCCTTCCTCTGTTTTCACTTGGGGAATTTGCTGGTTAATTTTCCATTTGCACTTGTTCTTAAGGAACCCACATGATGACTGCACGGGAGAAAGACCTGGCCATCTGCTTCCGTAAAGATTACAGCCAAGAAACCCCTCTGGGGCAGTTCTACTCTGTAACACATGGGGTCACTGTTGTTCTTGTTGTTATGTGCCGTGGAGCGGGACCAACTCAGAGCGACCCCACCTTGGGTTTCCAAGGCAGTATCACTAGAGAAGTAGATTGCCCAACATTCCTTCCGAGGAGTGGCTGGTGGGTTTGAACCTCCAGCGTTCTGGTTAGCAGTCAAGTGCCTTAGGTGCTTTGCTACCAGAGCTCCTATGGGGTCATTAGGAGCTGGAATCTGATTCAACAGCACCTAACATAACACATATATTTTAATCTTTCGAAAGAGTCAAGATAAAAAAAGATTTCCTTTGAGTCATTGAGGATAGGAAATCTAATAAAATTTATGGGCAAAGTCTTGATTTCAGAGTGGCCTGATTCCAAAGTTAAGCAGTGGTCTTTATTAATCGATCCCTGAACTATACTTTATCATCTATTGGGTGGTGAAAGATTATACGAGCATAAAATATAAACTAAATATGTACTACTTGTCTAAGTGTGTGCACACATATACACTCACACTCACAATCTAGTTTCAACATAGTATCTATCTTCTGGAAGAAAAACTCACTTTAATATTACAGAAATGACAAAACTAAAAGTTACTTCAGGACCCACTGACTTCTCAGTATAGAACAAAAGTCTGAATACTTTAATGCAAGAATAATCAATCCCGCAGAAACTGACATCATCAATCACTGGAAACAAATAGAAATGATAGTAACACATCATTAATGCTAGAAATATTTATTTATATTTAACATATGTTATGAGTTTCATTTGGGGACTGTGTAAATGAAATGCATTTAAAATTCTGCATTCATGATGTTTCTTGGGCTAGTATTTAATAATGATTATGAATTTACCTCTATATACATAGGCAAATTATGCAATACACATTTAGATTAATTTTCATTAATAAAAACAATATAGTACAGTACATTGAGAACATCTAACTGCACTCAATTACATTTGATTAAGATACTAAAACTCTTCTGAAATAACAGTAATTTAATCTGTAATATTAATTCTAAATTCAAATGATATACTAATTACAGACTTTTCAGACAGTAATTTACTTTGAAATACAGCATTACTTTCAATTTTTAAAAAAAAAAAAAACTTGTTCAATTTTGAGCATTATAAATTTTGAACTTGAGTGTTTCTCTATTTGTGCAATGACTCTCTATGATCATAAGGGACAAAGAGCATGATTTAACATGTGATTATTTCAGTCATAATCATTCCTGGAAAATGGTTACACAAACAGAACATCTCTACCAATATCATGCTACTCTTGCAAGATTCTAGAATGTCTGAAATGGGGAACCATATAATCATTAACTTACTGCCCCCATCAGAACTTGCCACTGACTCCATCTGTATACTATATGGAGCAATTGACATTATTCTTTGAAGGACTGTTATTTATTTAATGGCTTATACCTTTATACCTTTAATAAATTAAGTCAGTTAGCCCACAAATAAATATATATCTTGATGGTGGTAGTTAATGGGAACGCAATAAGACAAGTCATCTCAAAAATAGAAAATTTTGGATGGTGAGATCATAGATAATGTTTTCTTTGTATTTTTTCTCTGTGTTACAAATGTTCTAGTGAGTTTAAAAAAAACTGCCATAATCAGAGAATATAAATCTTATATATAAAGTATACCCTTTGTATTATCACACCAGTGTCCTCTGTGTATGCACGTGCTTTGTGTGTGTGTGTGTGTGTGTGTAAAATTAGACAGGAGTGATGGTTCTGGATAATTCTAGGAAATAGTTTGGCAAAATGAGGTACTATGCTTAGTGGAAAGGTGCTCTGGTGGTTAACACATTCAGCTGTTAACTGAAAGGTTAGCAGTTCAAACTCACCAGCAGGTCCATGGGAGAAAGATGAGGCAACCTGCTTCCATAAAGATTTATGGCCTTGAAAACCCTAGGGGGCAGCTCTACTCTATCCTGTAGGGTCCCTATGAGTCAGATATGACTCAATGGTGGTGGGTTTTGTTTGGTTCATTTAGTGGAAACTCCACTGAAGTGCAACACTTATGACTCCAGAGTTTTTGTTATAACTCAAGAACAAACATAACCGGAACTCTGATTTACTTTCAGCTTTTGACATTCAAGTTCTAAAATATCTTTGGCCAATAACTTCTCACTTTTGGCAACCAACTGCTGACAATCAGAAGAAATAATTAACATTATTACATTCAGTGCACTCCCCTCAAAAAAATAAACCTATTTCCATGAAATTGATTTCAACTTAGTCCATCCAAAGGATACAAATACCTTTACAAGATAATCTGTTGTTACTATAAGAATTTGTCCTGTTATTGTCCCTTCTCACCAAAGAAATGAATAAAGTAATAAAATGCTGTGAGAAGAAAATTAGTCAAGTATTAATGAGTAATTATAGTGTGCCAAGCATCAAATATTTTTTACATGTTATATCATTTAATTTCACAGGAACTTTACATGATAGTTAATATTATTCTCTCTACAATTAAAAACTTGAGCCCTAAATGGGCAAGTAACTTGACAAAGATGAAGTGTGTACTACAAGCTTGGCTCTAATATTTTTACTCTAAAGCCTATACTCTTAACATTTGGCTGTAATCTTCCTTTTCCCAACCCTTAATACATGTGCACACACACATAACTGTAAAATATTGGCCAATTATTAACAAGAGGAATAAACTGATTATATTCATTCTATTAGAGCTAATAATTTAATCTTCAAATTGCTTCTCACATATCTGGATTTAGGAAAAAGTAATTTTACCCATCACTAAGAAGTTAGAACTCCTAGTCTTCAACTTCTGTTTCAGAAGCAAACAGATAAATTCCTTTTCAAAATAGATTAACATGTAAAAAAAAAAAAAAAAAATATATATATATATATATATATATATATATATATATATATATATAGCTTATTACAAATTTGAGGAGGGTATTACTTTCTCATTTTCTAAAACAGGCATTGAATGTAAACCTTGGATAATAGTTGGCATTCATTATGTTGATATAAAGTGAACTGAGGATACCAAGCTCCACCTTTACAGGCTGTGTGTTCTCTGAGAAGTAACTTAATCTCTCCATGCCACAGTTTCTACATCTGACAAATGGGAATAACTCATGGAACCACTTGTTTGGGTTACTGCAAATGTTAAAATATATAGACATTTAAGCACTTCTTTCTATATCAATAGGAGCTCTAGTGGCATAGTAAGTCACTTGGCTGCTAACCAGAAGGTCAGCAGTTCAAACCCATCTGCTGCTCCCTGGGAGAAAGATGAAACAATCTTCTTCCATAAAAATTTGCAGCATTGGAAACCCAGGGGGGGAGTCACTATGAATCAGAATCAACTTGATGACAGTGCGTTGTTTTTTTTTTGTTTTGGTTTTATCTGTAACAATAAGGAGCTCTGGTGGTGCAGTAAGACATTTGGCTACTAATGTGAAGGTCAGTGGTTCAAACCCACCAGCTGTTCCACAAGAGGAAGATGAGACAATCTATTTCCATAAAGATTTGCAGCCTTGGAAACCCAAAGGGGGTCACTATGAATCAGAATCACTCAATGACAGGGAGATCTGTATCAATGAGATTATCAATATCTCAAAAACAATTTTGGGCAAAATGATAAGATTGCATACTTGTTGCTTAATTTCATGAATTTCTCAGAGAGTTTAGAAATTAAACTAAACAGATGTCCCCTTGTGAGAGAAGAGGGCAAGGAAAGAAGGAAACAGAGGAGAGGAAGAAGGACAGAGGGGCAAGAGGAAGAGGCTAGGGTAGATACAGAGAGGG
The DNA here is from genome assembly GCF_000298275.1 of Orycteropus afer afer. Classification (NCBI taxonomy): domain Eukaryota; kingdom Metazoa; phylum Chordata; class Mammalia; order Tubulidentata; family Orycteropodidae; genus Orycteropus; species Orycteropus afer. The sequence goes on from NW_006921838.1 coordinate 4,824,944, forward strand.
CCAACATGCCCACTAGAAAGGGCTTTGCTGTCCACTCATAAAACACAGCTTTCTTTGTTTGTTTATTCATAGCTTTCTAATGCCATAGATGGTAACTGCTGCTGAATAGCTTTACCAAAACCTGGGGAGCATAGGAAAAATAGGCCAGAGTATTTGTGTGTGTGTGTGTGTGTGTGTGTGATCTGGGTGAAAATTTGCAGAGCAAATACACTTTCCATACAGCAGTTCACATACACTTTGTCTCGTGACATTGACCACAGTTTACCACAATGCAACATCTCCCTGTCCACTTCCTCCCGATAGTTACCTCTTCCCTGTGTCCATCTCTCCATGCACTCCTGCTCCCTGAGCTGTCTCCCTGTGCCTGAGCAGCCCTTCTTTCTCTCAAAGCATAGCTTTCTTGATAACCTTCAAAATGTCTCCCAATAGCTCATTTCCAATGGTTTCCAACTTATCTCTATGTTTCTCAGAGAAAGAGGAAGTAGTTGATTGTTTTCTGATGTAATTAGAAGTTGCATTTTAATTAAATTAACGATGAGCCTAATGCATCTAATGTTCCTGACTTGGCTGCCAAGGAACGATATTGATTGAAAATAATATAGCTAGAAGCAGGTGAAACAGGCTATAGGATGAGCTGACCCCATGTTGTCCCCAGTAACAATCAAAAGAAGCACAACAAAGTCCTTATTGGTGACACTGTTCTTTATCTGTTTTTTCATACTCTATAAACAAGAGCTATTTAGACTATGATACCTCATCAGTTTTCTCAACACAGAGATTGTGCACGAACTAGCAGTAGTGTAGAGTGAGGTAGGGATGGGAGAATTTGAGATAAAGACAAAGAGACAAAGCAAAAGCCGGAGTCAAAGACATACAAACAGGGACATAGACTGAATAAAGAGTCTACTTTTGTGTTTTATCATGCCAGTTTTATTAGCATTTTTAAAAGAAAATGAATAATATGAGTTTTCTATGTTCATCTCTATCAGCAAGAATAATCTAGTCTAATTCCTTCTGCATTACCACGATAATAGATATTATTATTCTATTACTGTTCATAGAATCAGGAGGCTGTCCGAACAGAACAAGGGGATACTGCATAGTTTAAAATCAATAAGGGAGTGTGTCAGGGTTGTATCCTTTCATCATGCTTATTCAATTTGTATGGTGCTCAATTGGAAAAGCTGGATTATATGAAGAGCATGGCATCAGGATTGGAGGAAGACTCATTAACAACCTGTGATACACAGATGACACAGCTTTGCTTGCTGAAAATGAGGATGAATTGAAGCATATACTGATGAAGATTAAAGACTACAGTCAGCAGTATAGAATAAACCTTAGTATAACAAAAACAAAAATCCTCACAATTGGTCCAATAAACAGCTTAACAATGGATGGAGAAAAGATTGAAGTTGTCAAGGACCTCGTATTACTTGGTTCCACAATCAACACCAACGGAAGCAGCAAGACGATGTGTTGCATTGGGCAAATATGCTGCAAAAGACCTCTTTCAAGTGCTGAAGGGCAAAGATATCTCCTTGAAGACTCAGATGCACCTAACCCAAGCCATGTTATTTTCAATTGCCTCTTATACCTATGAGAGCTGGACAATGAATAAGGAAGACCGAAGAAGAGTTAATGCTTTTGAGTTGGGGTGTTGGAGAAGAATGCTTAGAGTACCATGGACTGCTAAAAGGCCTAACGAGGAGGCAGGGCAAGATGGCGGACTAGGCAGAAGGATTGCATAGACCCTCTTCAACAAAGAAAAGGGAAACCAATTAACACAGACACAGAAGATAATCTTGGACCCCTGAGCCTTGAAGTAAAGGATGCAGA
>NW_006921838.1:4834832-4845096 GCF_000298275.1 Orycteropus afer afer
AATAAATAAATAAATAAATAAATAAATAAATAAATAAATAAAAGGACTAACGAATCTGTCCTAGAAAACGTGCAGCTGGAATGCTCCTTGGAAGCAAGAATGGCCAGACTTCATCTTAGGTGAGACGAAGATATTGTAAGAAGGAATCACTCCTTGGAGAAGGATGTCATGTTTGGTAAAGTGGAAGGTAAATGAAAAAGGGGAAGGCCCTCAATGAGATGGATTGACACAGTGGTTGCAATGATGGGCTCATGTATAGCAAGGATCACGAGGCTGGCACAGGACCGGGCAGTGTTTCCTTCTAAGTCTAAGTCTGGCAAGTTTCCGATACTGTGCATGAGGTCACTGTGAGTCAGAGATGAATCGATGGTACCTGAAAACAACAACAATTACAGTTCCATCAAAACTTCTGTCCAACCAATGTTTTGTTACTGGCTGTGCACTTCATTTTTTTTTCCAAAAAATTTGTGATCAATCTAAATAATTGTTGTGCATTGAACTGTATCTCCAAAATATGTGTTGAAATTGTAACCCCTATGCTTGTAGATGTAATCTCATTTAGGAATAGGCTTTTCTTTGTTATATTAATGAAGCTATATCCATGTCCAGTGTGTCCTAAACCTAATCACACCTCTGTTATAAAACCCCCCAAAAAATCAACCACTTACCATCAAGTCGATTCTAACCCATAGTAAACCTTTAGGACAGAGTAGAACTGCCCCATAGGGTTTCTAAGGCTATAAATCTTTATGGAAGCAGACTCCTCATCTTTCTCCTGCAGAGTGACTGGTGAGTTCCAACTGCTGACTGTTTGGGAGCAGCATAAATATAGTGGTGTAGTGGATAAAGCATTTAAGGGCTAACGAGAAGGTCAGCTGTTCAAACCCACCAGGTGCTCCATGGAAGATGGCATAATCTACTTCTGTAAACATTTTCAGTCTCAGAAACCCAATGACGGTCCCTATAAGTTGGAATCAACTCTATGGCATGAGGTTTTTTTTTTTTTCTTGGTTTGGTTTGTTTGTTTTGTTGTTGATATTATAAATATGGAGACAAGCTAACACATGTAGGGAGAGACAGACTCTACTTGGTAAGGACAAAGGCAGATGAATTTGTACAAGCCCAGGAACTCCCAGGATTGCCAGCATCTAGAAGCTGAAAGAAACAAAAGAAGGACGTCCCTCTAGAGTCATGCCCTGAATTCAGACTTCTAGCTTCCTAAATTGTGAGAAAATAAATTTCATTCTTGTGGTAGTTCTGTTATAACAGCACTAGAAAACTAAGAAAATAATATTTCCCCTTTAATTTAGGAACAATAGCACCACCACCACCAAGAGAACTGTTGCTATCAAGTCAACTTCCACTCATGGCTGCCCCATGTGTTACAGAATAGAACTGCACCAATAGGGATTTCTTGACTGCAATCTGTACAGAAGCAAATTGTCAGCTGATTACAAACTGATTACACCACCCAGGGAAAAGATGTATCTAATGAGTTTTCTTTAACTGACATTCACTTTGCATCATACCAGTGCACCAAACTTTCCCATATATTATCTGATACATTCTAATGCTAAATAAATATCACTTGAATGTCTCAGTGAATGAGAGGATGGATGAACATACTCATTTACATCCTGTCCAAAGTTTTGCAATGTTTTGAATTCATTTTTTAGTCAAGTAGCACCTATTCTCTACGCCAGGCTCTGAGAAATGAAGATTAAACATAAAAGAGTTTTAGTTAGTGTCTAAGGCACTTGCCTGCTAACCAGAAGGCTAGTGGTTCAAACCCACTAGCCATTCCTCAGAACGAATGATGGGCAATCTACCTCTGTAGTGATATGGCCTTGCAAACCCAAGGAGAGATCTCTATGAGTCGGGTCCAACTCCACGGCACATAACAACACTTAATAATCATGTAGAGTTACTATTTGCCTGGTAACTTTTCTAAATTCTTTACAAACATTAACCCATTTAAGCCTCATATCAAACCTATTATACTTGTAAAATTATATAAGGAAGAAAGGCTCAGAGAAGTTAAATAATATGCCCAGTATCATTCAGTTAAAAAGTATTTGAAATGAGCTTGAATCTCAGGTTTGCTGGTTTTGTTTCCCTGGATTTTGATATTCAAACTATACATATGTATGCAAACATAAAATACCTAATTACACAAATCACTGGCATTTTTGTTCAATTACTTGCTATCCTGGGCACCTTAAAATTCTGTATATTCACAGATTTTAATCACATTGTGCTAGGTAAAAGTGTAACTTGGAAAATGTCAAGTATTTGACAATTAAACAAATTCTAAATGAATCAAAGAACAACTTGCAATGAAAATTAAATAACATTTTGAACTGAATGACAATGAAAACATAATATTTGTGGGAGGAGCTAGAATGGAATTAAAATTTAAATGTATCTTCAAATGTTAATATTAGAAAAGATGAAAGATCTAAAATTGATAACCTAGAAGTCCCCCTTAAAACACAAGAAAATGAAATCAATGTAATCCCAAACTAAGTAGAAAGCAACACATAATAAAGATACAAGGAGAAATCAATGAAATAAAATGAGACACATCATAGAGAAAAGTAACAGAACTGAAAGGTGATTGTTTACTAAGAGGGTCAGTGAAAATGAGGGAAACCTTCAATGAGATGGATTTACACAACAGGCAGAGCAATAGGCTCAGACATCCCAAGGATCATGCCGATGGTGAGGGACTAGGAACATAGTGTTCTATTATCCATAGCCTTACGATCAGTGGGACTCAACTTGATGGCAACTGACAACAACAGCAAATATGTCTTAAAATGTTTATAATGAAGTGTTGGAAAACTCTTATTTACAATTGCTATATAGGAGCTCTGGTAGCATAGTGCCTAAGGCACTTGACTGCTAACCAGAAGGCTGGCGGTTCAAACCCACCAGCCACTCCTTGGAAGGAAGGTTGGGCATTTCTACTTCCATACTGATACTGCCTCAGAAACCCAAGGAGGGGTCACTACGAGTCGGGGCCGACTCGATGGCAAATAACAACAACAACAACACAAATATAACTACTTAAAAATAAATATAAATTAATAAAGTTCAAGAAAGACTTTTATTAAGAATATACTAAATTATATTTAAAGGCACATCATAGGAGCTGAGCAAATAAATGATATCAGGAAGAGAAGACAGTAATTAATCTATAACTTACAGATTAATTTATTATAAATATATTATTAAAAATTATAATATATATTTTAAAAATTTTTGTAATCGATGACCACCTGACTCTAAAATGCAAATGGAAAATACATCTCTAATAACAACAGTAATTCTTAAATTGTTATTACTATGAATAAAAAAGGGAGCTCTGGTAGCGTAGAGCCCAAGGCACTTGACTTCTAACCAGAAGGCTGGTGGTTCAAACCCACCAGCCACTCCTCAGAAGGAAGGATGAGCAATCTACTTCCATAGTGATACTGCCTTGGAAACCCAAGGAGGGTTTGCTATGAGTTGGGTCTGACTCCATGGCACATAAATACAACAACAACATGAATTTAAAATAGTATTTATTTTAAGTACTATATTTAAGGAGTATATTTAATTGTCACTGTATTATCAGAAAGGAGATCTGTTGATGCAGTAGTTAAGGCATTTGGTTGCTCACTAAAATGTTGGAGGTTTGAACCCACTAGCTCCTCTGCAGAAGAAGGATGAGACGATCTACTTTCATAAAGATTCACAGCTTTGGAAACGCTAGGGGGTTCATTATGAGTTGCAATTGACTCTACGGCAGTGAGTTTAGTTTTGGTTTGGGTGTATTATCAGAGGGACCAATCTCTGAAGAAGAACCCCGTATTTGGTGAAGAAGAGGGTCAGTGAACAAAAGGAGAACCTTCAAACAGATGGACTGATATAATGGCTGCAACAATGGGCTCAATCATATCAATGCTGAGGATGGTACAGGACTGGGCAGTGTTTCATTCTGTCGTACACAGGATCACTATGAGTTGACGCTACCTCATAATAATATTCCTTTCTGTGGACTTTACATTCCAGGCCATTTCTACGTTTCTCCCTTAATCCACATTAGAGCCCTCTGAGTTTCATACTATTAATCTCAATATTATACAATGAGGAAGCTGACACAGAGAGAGGTAACAACTTGCCTAGTTTCACATACTTAAGTACACATTAATAACTAGCAATTCCTCCTCTAGGGAAACTTTCATGCATACGCTCTAGAAAATACATATAATGGTCACTAATGTGGCACTGAGGACCTTTGGTGACACAGTGGTTAAAGCACTTGACCACTAACCAACAGAACAGAAGTTCCACCAGCAGCTCCACACATGTGCCAATCTGCTTCCGAAAAGATTTATAGCCTTGGAAACCCTATGGGGCATTTCTACTCTGTCCTATAGTGTTGCCATGAGTTGGAACCAACTGAAGGGCAGTGCTTTTGGGTTTTCCTGAGAATTTAACATGATTTATGATAGTCATTAAGTAAAATTAATCAATATCTTTCACAGTACAGAAATAGATAAATTGTGTTTAGTTACACAATGGAACACCTTGTTGATTTAAAAGGGGTAGCATAGTGGCTAAGACACTTCCCTGCTAACCAGACAGCTGGTGGTTCAAACCCACCAGCCACTTCTTGGAAGGAAGGTTGGGCAATCCTACTTCCATAGTGATACTGCCTCAGAAACCCAAGGAGGGGTCGCTATGAGTCGGGTTTGACTCGACGGCACATAACAACAACAACAACAACAACAAACTAAAATTATAGCTATCAAACTGGATAATTCTTTAAAATATAATGTGACATTGAAAATAAAAATGTACTGCAAAAGGATGAGCACAATAGAATGCTATTAATATAAAAATTTGAAACACAGAACAGTAACATAGTCTAGTTTTAAAAGTATGGCTCTAGCAACACATTGCCTAGGTTCAAGCCTGAGCATGCCATTTTACCTTATGAGCCTTGATTTTCTCATCTATAAATGTGGGTGACGTTTAAAGGAATTGCAGGTCCCGTTTTTCAGGAACAGACATAGTAGTGTTCTGTTTTTGTAGTAATTTGTCCTTTTCATGACCCTTTCCCTCTCGAAAGGATTCTGATTTGGACAGTATATGATTAATTCACAAACAGTTTGCCACCCAAGCAAAGTTACGTTGACTCACATGTTGCATGTTGTTGTTTTTAGGTGCCACTGAGGTGATTCCAACTCATGGCAACCCCTTGTGACAGAGTAGAACTGTTTCTTAGTGTGTTCTTGGCTGTAATCTTTTTCTTCAGCACAGCCTCTTGGGAGGGTTTGAAACGCCAACTTAACTGGTGTGCCATCACGGATCCGCAACCAAAACCACTACCATCCTGTCGATCCCAACTCATAGTGACCCTCATTCACATTCCAAGGCTGTAAATCTATGTGGAAGCAGATTGCCTTATCTTTCTCCCATGGAACAGCTGGTGGGTTTGAACTACTACCCTTCTGGTTAGAAGCCAAATGCCTTACCCACTATGCCACCAGGGCTCCTTATAGACCCAGGGGGAAAAAATGGGACAGGGGATAGCCTTTCTAATATTTCTTTCTAACTTGACTGCTTCATACACATGGCATAGGCAGAGCTGACAGAAAGTTATAGGCATTCCATTTTGGCAAGGTTATTCAATGGAACCAAGAGTGCTAGAGTGGAAAAGACAATACATGTTCCCAGCTGAATTTCACTTCAGTTGAAGAAATAGGATAATAATTACTGGGAAGGGAGATGTCCCTTGCCTCTCACCTGACTCCTACACTGGCCTCCAGAGATCAGGGAAACTAGGCCTGTCTAGGGCTACATGTTGCTGGTGAGAAATAGAGAATTACCTAATAGAATTGTTTTCCATTTACTTTTATCCTCTGCAATCTGGATGCATTTAGAATTAAATTAATTTTGGATAACAGGAATTGTGTCAGGACATTATGGAATATCAGCAAGCTTATCAACTTTGATGATGAAAAAAATCTAGGTTCTAATCTTTCATCAATTTGTTTTATTTCTATGATTTGGGGAGGTTACTCAATTTATCTAATCTTCAGTTTTCTCATCCATATATTGAGGATAATAATTCCAAACTTAGAAGTTTGATTGGGAATTAAAGATATCTTTCCTAATCACTCAACATATACTATATATTTTATACATGGTAACAAATATCATTTACCTATAATTTCCATAATCATCTAACTTTGAATTTTCAAAAGCAAAATTTTCACACACCTGATTATGCCATTTAACTATCTCAACAAGTGTATGAGATAAATAAACTTGTATTTTACAAATGTAGAAACTGAAGTTAGAATAGTTAAGTGAGTTAACCTAGGTCATATAAATAATACATAGCAATGGCACTGTCTGAATCCAAACTTAACTATCTGTGTTCTTAACCTGCAGGTCATGATGCCCCCAATAGAAATATGTTGTTCAAACTGATCACATCAATGATGATGTCTCAGCTTTGATGTCTAGAGATTCTTGTTTATGTTCCTGAGGGACATCCAGACTTAAGACAGACTGTATTTTCAGTTCTATTTAATTATTCAAGTCCTACTTCCAAGACCCTTTTTGTTAACATGTCCTCAGTCTGTGTACAGTTTCAAAATTTCAGATGACTGATTGGAACCCTTGGATGAAAAACTACTCCTATACAAAAGACAATGAAATACCATTCTGAGGCTATTATTGATAGTGTCTTCTTTAATAAATGTACAGGTTATTTTTACTTTTTCAGGGAATTTTTTATGAACATGAAATATTCATAGAGGACAGATAATATTTAAATGACATCATTAAATAATTAAAAATGTGAAGATCTCCACTGGGAACTACATTAAGGATAAGAATGCATTCTCATTATCTGCTCTCATTTTCTAAGATACTGTGGAATAAAAGGAACTTCTGAGTAATTTTTCTATGCTATTATTAAGGGAGTGGAAATCTACCTCTACAAAGACTTAAGATTTGCAGCACAATGGATAATTATTTAGTAGAATGATTACTAAAATATTCTTGAACAATTTTGGATACCTGAAAATAAGGACAATGTATAGTCAATAAAGAATATACCAAATATTCCAAAACCAAAAGCAAACTCACTACCATTGAGTTGATTCTGACTTATAGAGACCCCTCTTTGGGTTTGCAAGGTAGTATCACTACAGAAGAGTGGATGATGGGTTTGAACCTCTAGCCTTCTGATTAACAGTCAAATGCCTTAGGTACCATGTCATCAGAGTTCCTGTATCAAATATTAGTGCTTACAAATATCAGTGTGGATGAAGGCACAAGAAAAAGCTGTAGAGTAGCCAATGGGCTTAGTCCTAGCTATGGAATTCACCAGGTAGATATTCTACGTGTTTCTGTATTTCTTTAACTCAACTCAGTATTGGTCTTTGGCTACATCATCTTGCAAAGTGCATGGCAACAGAAAGAAAAATGAAAAGCAAAATTTTTACATACCTGATTACGCCATTTAACTATCTCAACAAGTATATGAGATAGATATACTTGTATTTTACCAATGTAGAAACTGAAGTTAGAATAGTTAAGTGAGTTAACCTAGGTCACACAATTAATACATCGCAATGGCACTCTTTGAATCCAAACCTAACTATAAATTTCATTGCCTGCTCTGAAAGTGAAGATACCATCGTAACTTGCTTCCTCCTATGAGGTTCAACAAATCAAAGTTTATTGTTCTTTAAATTATATAAGGAATTCACAAATAAATTTAGTACTATTATTTATAATTCCCAAACAATTCTGTTATTTTTTTCTAAGCTATTATTGGCTAGAAGTATCAACCTGTTATATCTGTAACAAATGAGTCATTGTTTTTCACCTAAGTGATAATATCATGGATGTCAGGAAAAAAGGAAATAGGGATGTAGAATCATTAACATGGCAAGTGAAATCACTGGTATTTATTTAAAAAATATTGTGCATTCAATATTATATTCAAAGCTAGGAAGAATCACACAGACTACTTAAATAATATATAATATACTGTATTCCCCTTTGAAGCCTGCATTATTAAACTATGAAAATAATACTGTATAAAAAGCAGCAACAATATTTATTGTATGCCAGGAAATACTCTTAATACAACAAATATGGTTTTACACAGATATTTGCAATAATGAAGTAATAAAGAAAAAAGTCACCACTCACTGCCTCAATTTTCTACCACCCACTCACTCAGGGCTATCTTTGGATCAATGTGGTTTATTTCCACCATTCATTGCTCTTTCAAAATTCATCATTGCTTTCCATATTAACAAATATGGCAGCTTGCTCACTGATCTCTTATATATTGATTATTGAGAATTTCATTTTTAATTATTTGACCTTCCTTGGGTGCTGTGGCATTACATCACCTAAGTCTCCCATATCTTTTGGATGATATCTTTGCCACCAGTCTTTCTTCCTTATTTATCCCACAAGTATAAATGTACACAGAGAGTCTGTTTTAACATAGTAATCTCACCTAATTCCATGACTTCAATTTGCATCTCTCACACAGAGAAGACTATTTAAAGGAGAAATTCATACAATATACTGATGCACTCATTCAACAAATACTTACTGAACATCTACTTGTTTCTGACAAGGACCATTCTGGATGATGGGGATACAGCAGCAACAAAAACAGGCTAAAATCCATGTCTTCATGGACTCTTACTTCTAGTGGTAAGGGGAAAAAAGGACCCTTAATCTGCACAGATGATTTTCTTTCCCCCTAGCAAAAAACAAAACAAAAATGATAGGCCAAGGAAGATGTTATTTAGAGCAGTGGGAAGCACGTGTTAGGACTGTCTTCCTGAAAATTCTTCAGAAATGACCATTTGTAGCTTACCCTCTTCACTGCCATGTTCAACAAAGAATCAGTAGTGTTCAATATCTTTTTAGTATTTCATTAAAAAGAAAAAACCCACTGTGATCAAGTAGATTCCAACTCATAGTGATTCTATAGAACAGAGTAGAACAGCCCCACGGGATTTTCAAGGCTGTAAATCTTTACTAAAGCAGAGTATGTCATATTTCTCCTGTGGAGAGGCTGCTGAGTTCAAACCACTGAACTTTTGGTTAGCCACTGAATGCTTTAACCACTGAACATCAGAGCTTCTTAGTATTATATTAAAAAAAAGGAAACTGAATTTAATTATGATTTTATCCAAATTAATTTCTTTCTTGTGTAAAATGTATATACTGGGGTATGTACAGAGGAGGGCTAATCTGATAACTTTTCAATACTACCAGGAATTTAGATATTTTACATACTATCATTTAGCCATTTTTGCTATGGGATTTTTCCTCATGCATATTGCCTATGGATATAAGATGGCACTTGTGACCTCTAGTCAGGGAGAATAGAAAGAATGATGGGAAAGAAAAATATCTGTTGACTGAATATATCCTCCTTAAATATGTCCCATCAAGGAACTTCTATTTATATCTTATTAGACATCCTTAGAAGTATACCATCAAATGGGGTTGGAAATATAGTTTTTCCTTATTTGGTCATATTGCTACACAGAATACAACTGTTAATAATAAGAAGGGGTGATGAGATATTTAGTATATAAATAAGAAAGATATACCTGTTTTGAGGTATTTTGAAGAAATTTGAGAAAATTCAATTTCAACTACATTTAGATTCCATAAGTGTTCCCTATCTTTTATTATAAACATTTCAAAAGATCTGATGAAAAGGTTTTCATCAGACCAAAAAAAAAAAGAAAAAAAAATTTGAAGCTGGGGCTTTTCATTTAAAATCATTTGGCTAAAAGTCCCAATTACCAATCCAAGACTTTACTAGTCATTTCTCATTACAAGCACAGGCTTCATTTTTTAACATCCATCTGGCTACTACCCACCAGCCAGGCCCCAGAAGGAAGATGGGGCAATCTACTTCCAAAGTGACACTGCCTCAGAAATCCAAGGAGGGGTCACTATGAGTCAGGTCTGACTCAATGGCAAATGACAACAACAACAACACTACCCAACCCATGTCTGATATATTAGTCCCTACACCCTGCACAATCTGATATAGCTTTTACTCTTTAGATTCTGAAACCAAGGGTAATAGCTCTGACTTTCTGCCAATTAAATGCAATGTATTTTATTTATCAGAAAGTATGCTATTTGGGCAATCCTACTTCCGTAGTGATACTGCCTCCGAAACCCAAGGAGGGGTCGCTATGAGTCGGGG
>NW_006921838.1:4857087-4858293 GCF_000298275.1 Orycteropus afer afer
AAAAAAAAAAAAAAGAAACAACTAAGCAGAAAACATAACTAAAGGTATAAATATGAAGAAATATGTCACACTATGTGGACTGAAACAGTTCACTGTACTCTATGAGTATGAGAAAGAGAGAGGGAGTAAAAGAGTGAGAGAGAGTGGCAGAAAGACAAAGAGAGATTGAGATAGAAAATTAGTCATGTATAGCCACATCCTTAGCAAAAAATATTCATTCACAAGGAGGGGGCAAATTGTAGATGCATACTAGAGAAGAAAATAGTACACACACACACACATACACACACATACATATATACTATGTAAAGGAAACATAGAAGAATCACCAGTAGTTGGAAAATATGGCCTTCATGATAGAAATGATACCAGAGATTGCATGATAGAATTTTTCAAGACCAACAACTTATTTATTGCAAATACCTTTTTTCAACTTCAGTGGCAGCTATGCACATGGACCTCACCAGATGGAGTACACAGGAATCAGATTGACTACATCTGTGGCAAGAGTTGATGGAGAAGCTCAATATCTTCAGCCAAAACAAGGTCAGGAGCTGACTGTGGAAAAGACCATCAGCTGCTCATATGTAAGTTCAAGTTGAACTTGAAGGCACTTAAGATAAACCCACCAGAGCGAAAATATGACCTTGATTATATCCCACCTGAATTTAGAGACCGTCTGACTGAAAACCAAAGGACTTGTGGGATGACATCAAAAATATCATCCATGAAGAAAGCAAAAGATCATTAGAAGGACAGGAAAAGAAGAATAGACAAAAATGGATGTCAGAAGAGACTCTGAAACTTGCTCTTAAATGGAGAGTAGCTAAAGCAAATAGAAAAATTACAAGATAAAAGAGCTGAACAGAGTATTTCAAAGAGCAGTTCAAGAAGACAAAGTAAAGTACTATGATGAAATGTGCAAAGATTTGGAGTTAGAAAACCAAAAGGGAAGAAAACACTTGGCACTCCTCAAGTTGGAAGGACTGAAGAAAAAATTCAAGTCTGGAGTTGCAATATTGAAAGATTCTATGGGCAAAATTTGGAATGATGCAGGGAACACCAAAAGAAGACAGAAGGGATACACAAAGTCACAGAAAGAACTGGTCAATGTTCATCTATTTCAGGAGGTGGCATATGATCAAGAACCAATGGTATTGAAGGAAGAAGTCAAAGATGCACTTAAGGAATTGGCAAAAAAAAAAA
>NW_006921838.1:4858868-4859388 GCF_000298275.1 Orycteropus afer afer
ATCAGACAATGTTTCAGGGCTATTTATAAAGTTGTCCAATAAAACATTGAGCAGTGTTTCACTGCTATTCATAAGGTTTTTTTCTGGCTAATTCTTTGAGAAGTGGATGGCCTCTCCCTTCTTCCTAGTCTGTCTCAGTCTGGAAGCTCCAATGAAACCAGGCCTCCATGGGCAACCACCCTGGCATTTGAAAAACTGGTGGCACAGCCTCCAGCCCCACAGCAACATGTAAGCCTACACGGTACAACAAACTGACAGACAAGTTTGCCTTTCTTAGCTGTTTCAAAACCACTCTACCCACTTCCTGGCCTTATCCCTACCTGTTTCAGCCATCCACCCTGGCTTCCCACTTCTTCCTGCATGGGGGTGGGGGCTCTCCTCCTCCCCTTACCTGTATCTGGCCTTCTGCCCTGGCTTCCCAGTTCCTCCTGCCTGGGGTGTAGATCATAACTAATTATGGATAACAGTGAGAAGAATGGAAATTCCAGAATACTTAATTATGCTCACGAGGAACCTGTAC
>NW_006921838.1:4861548-4862016 GCF_000298275.1 Orycteropus afer afer
CTGGCCATCCTCACTTCCAAGGAGCATCTCGGCTGCACTTCTTCCAGGACAGATCTGTTAGTTCTTTTGGCAGTTCATGGTACCTTCAGCATTCTTCACCAACACCACAACTCAAAAGCATCAACTCTTCTTCTGTCTTCCTTATTCATTGTCCAGCTCTCACATGCATACAAGGAGATTGGAAATATCATGGCCTGTGTCAGGGATATATTCTAGATCATATTTTGGCTCTCATGGACTTGTTTTAATTGTCTTTAACTTCAAGTTGAACTTGCATATGAGAAGTTGATGGTATGTTCCACAATCAGCTCCTGGCCTGGTTTTGGCTGAAGATAATTGAGCTTTTCCACTGCTCTTGCCACAAATGTAGTCAATCTTTTTCCTGTGTGTTCCATCTGGTGAAGTTCACATGTACAGCCACCATTTGTGTTGTTGAAAAAAGGTGTTTGCAATGAACAAGTCATTGGT
>NW_006921838.1:4863364-4867539 GCF_000298275.1 Orycteropus afer afer
AATAAAGAATAATAGTAAAAAGGACAAAAGTATGAATAATAGTAGTACTTTTAAAACAGAAAAAAGCAAGCAAACTAAAAACCAGAAAAAAGAGAGAGAAAAATAAAATCGGGGGAGGGCAGGGCAGGGCACCCAGGCTTCATCAAGCACACAGAGTGGGATGGAGTTCCTGTGGGCCCAGAAGGTAGGTGGGAGTGGGGGATGGCCAAACCTCCGTTCACCAAACAGGTGTGGGGTATAAGAGTAACAAGGGGAATGTCACACCTTTTCAGTCACCAGTGACTTTTCAGTCACATTAGATAAAGTGAAGGGTAAGCAAAAAGGGGCAAGGCCCTCAACAAGTTGGATTAACACAGTGGCTACAATGATGGGCTCAGGTATAACAAGGTTTGTGAGGCTGATGCAGGACTGGCCAATGTTTCATTCTGTTGTGCACAGGGGTGCTAGGAGTTGGAGCTGATTCAATGCACACAACAACCACCAAAACAACAACAACATATATGTGTGCATGTGTGTGTGTGTGTGTGTGTATATACACACACTATTTTTTTGCTAGTAGACATCTAGAATTCTCCCTCTCCTTGTAAATTTTTGCTAAGGATATATATAATATTTTCCTCTCTAATAAACATCTAGAACATGTCTGTGTATATATATATACATTCATACACACACCAAAAAATAGTACCTGTGTACATATATTGGTCCTACCTCTACATTACTAAAAATAGAAAGAAAATCAAACCATGTCAAAATTATATTTATATGGAAATTTTGTGACCTAAAATAAAGCCAAATTGTCTCCAAAATTCCATGTGATGTACATGTTCTCCATGGATTTAAAAAAAAAAAAAAAAAAAAAGGCCATATACCATCTTTTTAAAAAGTGAATAAAATAAGACTAAAGATAGAATATCAAAGCATGCAAACACTGGAACATGACTTCATGATGTTACCAACAGGAACAACGAATAACACACCCCAGGACCCTGAGGACAAACCTCTCTCAGAAAATATCAGCTGCTGAGTCAGCCAGCCCAAAATACCTGTAGAATTTATTGGTGCCTCATTCCAAAATTTCCAGTTAATTTTAAAAAGTATAAATTTCTCATTAAAATTTATTATCAGTAATTATAGAAACCCTAGGGGACAGCTCAGCTCTGTCCTATAGGGTCACTATGAGTCAAAATCATCTTGAAGACAATGGTTTTATTATACAAATATCCATAATATTCTCAGGGAATTTCCCAATGATAGAGAATGATACACAAACACATTCCAAACTCAATTTATAAAGGTTAAAATAAAAAATATATGTTGGTGTCTCAGGGGGAAAAAAGACTAGAAAGAAATGTAAATAATATTAAGATGATATTCTTACCAGTTATTGTTTGCAATTTTTATCTAATGATAATGAGATATTAATTTTAAAAGAAAATGAAACTCAAAGAAACTCACTGGGTTAGCTAAATTTATTCAGCATCAAATGTTAAAATATTTTTTTTTAATTTCAAAGTTATTTTCATTGAAAGTATTTTTATTATTGTAAATATATATATGAAATAATAAATATATCAAAATATTTATGATTTCAACATTGATTTCTCCTCTGGTTTTTATTGTTTTCTTCTTTTTGTTACAGATTTGAATTCCTATTTTTTCTAGTTTCCAAAGATAGTAGCTTACATAACTGATTTTAAATCTTCCTTCTTTTCTAACACTTTTCCCTTTACCATAAGGTAAAGTTCATCTTTATCACTGATAATTTTTCTTGTTCTGAAGTCTACTTTGTCTGAAAGCATATAGAGTGACATCTGCTTTCTTTTTCTTATTATTTTAGCATCTTATCTATTTATTTGTCCTTTTACTTTTAACTTATCTCTGTGGTTATGTTTAGGAGTTCTGGTGGCAAAGTAGTAAAGGCGTTCGACTGCTAACCAGAAGGCTGCTGGTTGGAACCCAGCAGCTACTTTATAGGAGAAAGGTGAGGCAGTCTTCTTCCATAAAGATGTACAGCCTTGGAAATCCTTTAGGGATCACTGTGAGTTGGGATGAACTTGAAGGCTGTGGGTTTAGTTTTGGTGGTTATATTTAAAGTGAATTTCTAGTAAAGAACAAAAGTAGGGTTTTATTTTTTTTTCCATTATGAAAGTCTCTTTCTTTTATTTGGTGTATTTAGATCATTCACATTTACAACAATTATTGACATCATTGGATTAATATTGCAATATAAATATCAATTCATATCTAGGACTTTGTAACTGTTTTCTATCATTTGCATTGATTCTTTGTTACTCTCCTCTGTCTTCTCTTGTTTTACATAAGCATTTTACATAATTACATATTAACTTTTGCTAGCATTTCTATTTTGCTTCCTTTAAAAAAAAAATTTAGTGATTACACTAGAGTTTGCAATATACCTTTACACATTTACAACTGACCTGTGTCCTTCTTATAATAACACTGTATTGCTTTAGGAATAGTCCAAGTACCTCGTAACAGAGTCTTTGATCTGCGACCTGAAAGTGTTTCTCAGTTCGTTTTGATTTTTCTTCCTCTAAGTGAGGCACGAATGCTAGGAGCTCTAAAATCAAACTATACCCAATGCCATCAAGTTAATTCTGATTCATAGTGATACTATGGAACAGAGTGCAATTGCCCCATAGAATTTCCAAGGCTGTAAATCTTTACAGAAGCAGATTGCCTCATCTTTCTCCCACGGAGAAGCTGGTGGGTTTGAGCCATCAACGTTTTGGTTAGCAGCCAAATGCCTTAACCACTACACAATCAGAGCTCCTTTTAGAGGCTCCAGATTTAGTTAAGGAGTTCCAGTGGCCTAGTGCCTAAGGCGTTTGACTGCTGACCAGAAGGCTGGCAATTCAAATCCACCAGCCACTTCTCGGAAGGAAGATTAGACAATCTACTTCCATAGAGATATTGCCTTGGAAACTTAATTGCACTATCCTCAATTTGGGTAAGACATTTTGCCTATCAGAGTAGACTTTTTGTTATGGAAAACACTCTGGGCATACTTCAAAGTGATTCAAAATGATTTTCCTTTGTCCAGGACCTTCACTAGGAGAACCTCATGGGGTTTCTGGAGGTAAAACTCATCAAAGAGTAAGGGCCTCCCAAAAGCTTAGCCCCCAGAGTTTGTTACTCTATGACTTGTCTATACTTAGACTGTGGGAATTTGACAGTATTATCATTTCAGTGTTCCTACCACTTTACAGGAGCTCTGGTAGCATAGTGCCTAAGGCACTTGACTGCTAACCAAAAGGCTGGCATTCAAACCCATCAGCCACTCCTCGGAAGGAAGGTTGGGCAATCTACTTCTATAGAGATACTGCCTCGGAAACCTGAGGAGGGGTCGCTATGAGTCGGGTCCCACTCGACAGCACATAACAACAACAACAAAAAAAAACTACTTTATAGACCAAGTAACTTCTACTGTCTCTATCATTCCTGTGCCAGTTTGTTGTACTGTGGTGGCTTGTGTGTCCTGTGATGCTGGTGTCACCCAGGTTTCAGAACTTTTAGACCAAGACAAACTGGGAAGAAAGACATGGCAATCTACTTCTGAAAAATTAGCCAATGGAAACCTTAGGAACAGCAGTGTGACACTGTCTGATCTAATGCTGGACGATGAGCCCCTCCCATTAGAAAGCTCTCAAAATACGACTAGGGAAGAGCTGCCTTCTCAAAGTAGAGTCAAATCTTAAGGTCATGGATGGAGTAAAGCTTTCAGGACCTTCATTTGCTGATGTATGTGGCATGACTCAAAATAAGAAACTGTTAAAAATATCCACTAACATTAGAAATGTGGAATGTATGAAGTATGAATTTAGGAAAACTGGAATTTATCAAAAATGAAATGAACCCAGCTACCAATGCCAACCACACAGAAAGTGATCAAAATTGGAAATCCAATATGGAATGGAAGAAAAATGTGGAACAAGACCAAAAAAATCATTAAAAAAAAAAAAAAAGCCTAGGCTTACTAGTCTGATAGAGATTGGTGAAACCCCCAAGACATCCTCAAGTTTCCCTTTGGGTTTAGAATTGAACTCACTCCCTGTTCTGGTTCCCTAGTACCACTCTGACAAGAATATATCACAAATGGGATGGCCTTAACAAACAGGAGTTTATTCTTACAATTTGGAGGCTTTAAGTCC
>NW_006921838.1:4882821-4883451 GCF_000298275.1 Orycteropus afer afer
AAGACATAGAGAGGTGCATGGGATGTACAGCAACAAAGACAAACCCTTTTGCACATATAGTACTGCGTTGTCAGTGAAAGCAAACATGGATATATAGATGGATAGATGGGTGGAGAGGCTGAACTATTAGGAATGTCTATTCAGGGGGTATTGTGCCCAAGATCATGTATATGGTTGGCAGACAATATTTCTACAAGTGTATTGAAATGTTCTGTAAGAATTCCCAGGTATATAGAAGAGCTGACAAAGGACAAGGTTGTAGTCACTTCTTGGCCACAGCCACCTACCCAGAGGGAGCAAGTAGTTGGGCCTGTGGGCTTGGGACCATAGTCACAGGGGACATCAAGCTCAACTGGCATAACATACTACACAAAATATTGTTCTACATTCTACTTTGACGAGTAGCAACTGGGATCTTAAAAGCTTGCAAGTGGCTATCTAGATGCAATGATGGGTCTCTCCTCATCCAGAGCAAAGAATGAAGAAAATAAAAGATTCATGGAAACAATTAGTCCAAGTGATTGGCATACCATGTGATCCTCAGCCTATATGACTATTAGACCAGAAGAACTAGATAGTGCCTGGCTACCACTGTCAACCACTCGGAGGGGGATCCATGTAGGAGATACT
>NW_006921838.1:4885646-4887316 GCF_000298275.1 Orycteropus afer afer
ATGAAATGGCTTGGTAAAATTCATGTAGAAGTGTAAAGAGTTCAAAGTCAAATTAGAACAAACAAGTTGGTTTTGTAGGCTATGTAAATGGATTTCATTGGAGGTTTGTTTGTTTCTGTATCTATCAAGTAAGTAAACAGATAAGAATTGGCAATTTGATGATGGCCCAAACATCAAAGTACATAGAATTGTCACATATGTTTCTAAAGGAATAATTTCCTCTAATTAATATACTCTGCTCTCAAATAAAATAAATTTTAGATCTCAATGTACTAGAAATCCACTCTTTCAAAGGCAACAGGATCATCAATGCCTTGTGATTTGCCATAGATAATAGAAAGCTTTGAAGATGAATGGTTAGTTTTCTGTTATCAAAAAAGAGATGTCTGCAAAATAAACTCAGAGATATGCTTCTCATTGCAATCAGATGTAATATAAAAGCACTTAAAGCCAAAATGTATTCCAACAAGAATTCCTAATAGAATTTTCTGGGATATTCAATATAATCTTTTTGCATTTCCCAGTATCCCAAATCAAGTCATCACTGATTATGACATTTATCCTTTAATTTAGGTCAATAAACATTATTGAATACCTACTATGTGTCAGATAATAATTGGTACAAATGGAAAGCAAAGATTGTTTTTTGAAGGATCTAAAAGTTAATGAAGTTTGGGCAATCTACTTCCGTAGTGATACTGCCTCAGAAACCCAAAGAGGGGTTGCTATGAGTCAGGTCCGACTCGACGACACGTACAACAACAACAACAATAAAAGTTAATGGGACATTACATTTATTTAGTTCCTTAGCACACAGTATGTGTTGAATAGGAGGTCTGGTGGCATGGTGCCTAAGACATTTGACTGCTAACCATAAGGCTGGTGGTTCAAACTCACCAGCCACTTCTCAGAAGGAAGATTGGGCAATCTTCTTCCATAGAAATACTGCCTCAGAAAGCCAAGTAGGGGTCACTATGAGTCAAATCAACTCAACAGCAGTGAGTTTGGTTTGTTTTTTATCTGTTAGGGGCTATTCTAGATACCAGGATGTGTTGAATATATAATATGTCCTTGGAACATCTTATATATACCACTACTGTTGTGAGTCTGAAAAGAAAATTGTAGAAATGGGCTAAAGGATTGTTGTTGTTGTTAGATGCCATCCAGTCATCTTCAACTCACAGTGACCCTATGCACAGCAGAATGAAATACACCCACTTGCTATTCTGGCTTATCTTCTACCATTCCTTATGTCCAGGCCATACAGGAAAACTTCCTTTAGAATATGCCTGGACTTAATTGCATCTCTGTGACTTTGTTCTCATTGTTCTCCACGTGGGCCTGTCCAGTCTCCATATACACTCCAGCTCCTTCTCATCCTTCCAAGTTGATCTCAAAATGTAGTAATAATTACCTCCATTAAGCATTTCTGATTCTTTCCAGGTAGAAGAGCATTTCTTTCTCCTTTTTAATTCCATGACCCTTTGTTTTTATTACATTCATTGTTCTTATTATGTTTAACATGAAGTTAAAGTTATGGGCTTATATACCAGCACTCTCCTGAATGCTGAAGCAAACCTATGTTTGATCTATATCCCTATTGCCATTACATAATCATATCTTGACATATCCTATATCATGTATCAATATCACATGTACAGAAAAGTACT
>NW_006921838.1:4888406-4889972 GCF_000298275.1 Orycteropus afer afer
GTAATCCATACTGCAGACTGTATTCTTCAACCTTCATCAGTAGGTGCCTTAAGTCATCCTCACTTTCAGGTTTTTTCTTTGAAAACCTTATGAATAGCAAAGAAATAGGTCTGCTTAAAGTACATTAAATAGGACAAAATGAATATATTACTGTGTGTCTGGCTTATTTTGCTCAAATTTATATTTATGAGATGGATCCATGCCATTTCATGTCCTTATAATTTATTATCATATCATTTTTCATGTTTATCCATTCTTCTCCACATGGGTTGTTTCCAGTTGTGGGATATTACATGTAGTGTTGCTTTCTTGGGCATGATTTTAGATGCACATACATAATGCCTTTCTGTTGGTCAGATAAGTAGGAGTAGGGTCTGGTATATTTTGTTGTTCCTCATATCATCTAGATCAGTGCTCTGTTATTTGAAAAATAAATAAATTCACATGGTATGACTTTTCTTCTGAAATAGACTTTAAGTTGTCCATATACACTTTTTTGCATCAGCAGACATCAAGCAGTGTTTTTATCAGAATAAATGTGTAACCAAAATTGGATTAAATAGTATTTTCCCCTGACTCTTTGAAGGTGTATATATTAAGATCTCTTGGAGCTTTCTTCATTGCAATCTAGTCAATTCCAACTCATAGCAACCCTATAGGACAGAGTAGAACTGCTCCATAGGGTTTCCAACATTGTAATCTTTATGGAAGCAGATTGCCACATCACCACGGAGCATGTGGTGGGCCTGAACTACCAACTTATAGGTTAGTAGCAAAGCACTTAACCACTGCATGACCAAGCATCCTGTTAAGAACTCAGATTTTATAAAATGCTACAGTGCTTTGGTTCTAACTGTACCTGTGCTAAATGCAAATTTAAGAGTATGAAAGATGATTAATAAGATTGCCCTGTCATTTTATTAGAATGCACAGAGAAAAATTGGTTATGAAGTTAGTTCCTATTAAAGATCTGACAAAGATAGAAATAAAAGCAATGACATCAGTATTCAGAATCAGATAAGGTTTTTAAGAAGTATATAAATTAATAAATTGCATAGAGTTTTTGTATAAGTGTTTATTCACTACATTAAACCTCTAAGAAACTAATTTGAATTGTTTTAATTCATTCTTTCTTTAACAGGGAAAAATACATCCTTGTACTTACTGCTTGAAAAATCTTTCACCTGAAGAAACGTGATGCCCCTTCAAGTAACAAATATTATCATATATGCATTCCCTCCTGCTCCTTCTCTCTCCACTCCTCTCTTTCTCTCTCTTAGTTGGGTCCCTCGAGAAGCAGATCTGAGATGAAGATTTACACGTAAGGGTATCTTGGAGAAGTGAGGTAAACACTGATAGGAGAATGGGGAAGTGATTCATGGATGAAAAAGCAGCTGGATAGCTTAGTGAGTAACCAGAGCTCAATCCAGTAGGTAAATTGGGAAATGATGCAAAACACCTCACAGTTATCACTGACAAGAGATAAGGCAGCTGGGGTATTTATATACTGACCTGACAGTCACTGATAAAGACATATTCTCAGACAGAGTTAACTCCCCAGCACTT
>NW_006921838.1:4905371-4906502 GCF_000298275.1 Orycteropus afer afer
CCCTGCCTAGACATGCCTGATCATTCAGCCTGTCCACCCAACCATCTACCTGTGGATCAATGCTTGCCATCACTGACAACTCAGTATTATACATGCAAAAGGGTTCATCTTTGTTGTCTGTACCTCCCATGTACCTCTCTATGTCTTCCTCTTCCTCAGTGTTGATCACTCACTTTTGGTACATTGCCCTTCTTTCACCCAAATCAATGCTTGTCTCTACCTATCTAGCAGTTTCCCACCCCTCATATCCCATCCCTGGTAACCAATAAAGAAAAGTTCCTTCCATATATAAACTTTTCTTATGACTTTTTACAATAGTAAACTAATACAATCAATATTTGTCCTTCTGTGATTGATTCATTTCACTCAGCATAATGTCCTCCAAGTTCATCCACATTATGCAGTGTTTTCATAGATTCTACATTAATAATAATGCATAATTTCTTGATTTCCAGTGTTTCACATTTTCTCTCCGATGCTGTTAATGCTCTATCTCAAATTCCCTTGGACTTCTGTATTTATCTGAAGCTGTGATAGATCCCCATCTCAAGAACATCTGCTTCTCTGTCTCCAGGGTCTTTATGTTGCACATTAGTGTAATCAAGAAATGTGGGAAAGTTAAAGCCACAGAGGCATCTAACCAATGAGAAATAAAAAAATGGTTGGTAAGTCCCTCAGTGTCCCTGATATCTTATGGGATCATTCTAAGATATATAACACACAGTTTTATTAAATTCCCCAGTAGAACTGAGACCACTTCCTGTACTGATAATCTACCATAGTGGCCAGCTTCCAAGATAGTACCAGTATACTTTACCTTCTGGTAAACACACACTTTTACACTTCCCTCTTGTTTTGGTTACCCAGTGCTGCTCTAACAGAAAATACAACAACTGGGAGGCTTTAACAAACAGTTTATTACAGTTTAGGAGGCTAGAAGTCCAAATTCAAAGTACAAAGCTCTAGGGGCTATTTGAAAGCCCCTCACCCTTAGGCTTCAGCTCTGCCTCTTGCTCCCAGCCCATTGAAGCTGAAGGATTTTCTAACTCAAGCAGCTGCTGGCTGCTGAGGCTGGCAAACCCAAGATCAACAAGTAAAAGAGCACAGTCCCTAGATTATCAAACATTATGG
>NW_006921838.1:4907823-4909017 GCF_000298275.1 Orycteropus afer afer
TTTTTTTTTTTTTTTTTACTGGTTTAAGTCACTAATCAGTAGCGTAATTTGTTACACAGAAGTAGATAATTAATGCACCCACACTATAGTACACATTTATTGGCTTCACTCCTTTCTTCCTCTCTTTTTCCCCATTCTCACATATATAATTTCTAGGATCAACTCCAAGATAAACTACATACACCTAAGTCTTTTTCTCAGAGTATGCTTTCAGACGAGGCTTTCATGAAGGGGCCTGAGGAGGTTCTTGAAAGCAAACTTTAAGAATGGGATCCTGGAATTGGATCACTCTCTGGTCAAATAAACATTATTTATGATGATAAGTGGGATGGTGATAATTCCTAGAAAGCAGTTGTAATTTCTATAATAATTAATAATATATAAATATATACTATAATTAAGTGAAAATTGTGTATCTTATTACTCTTATTAGGTGCCGTTGAGTCACTTCTGACTCATGGTGAATGAAACACTGCCAGTCGTGCACTATCCTAAGCACTGCCATGCTTGGACCTATTGTCACAGCCACTGTGTCAATCTCTCTCATTAAAGGTCTTCCCCTTTTTCACTGACACTCTGCTTTACCAAGCTTGATATCCTTCCCCAGCTATTGGTCCCTTCTGACAACATGACCAACATAAGAGAGATGAAGTCTGGCCATTCTTACTTCTAAGAAGCATTCTGTCTGTACTTCCAAGACGGATTTATTCATTCTTCTAGCAGCCCATGGTACATTCAATATTCTTTGCAACACCTTGATTCAAATGCATCAATTCTTCTTCAGTCTTCTTTAGTCACCGTCCAGTTCTCACATGCATATGTGGCTATGAAAATATCATGGCTTGCATCAGGCCCACCTCTGTCTTTAAAGTGACTTATTTGCCACCAAACACCAGGCTACAGACAAATGCATAGAAAGGTGAGAAGATCAGGTGGGGTAGACAAACAGGAATATACCCTAGACCAAGGGTATATTTGGCTGATGATAATCTTGCATATGCACTTGTGCTACAAAATTAGCCACATACATTACAGAAGCAACAGAAGGCAGAGTTGTAGTAACCTCTCAGAGACAACCAAACACTTTGAGAGAGAGAGAATCACTGGGCCTGTCAACTTGTGACCCTAGTCTCGGGGAATGTCATGCTCAATTGGCACAATATAGGACATAAAAATCTAGTTCTACAACCTATT
>NW_006921838.1:4909632-4911663 GCF_000298275.1 Orycteropus afer afer
AAGGAGAGGGTAGTCACAAGGATGGGAGTGGAGAAGAGTTTGTTATCACAGGAGATGGTAATTGGGGTGTGGAATCAAATGTGCATGAACTGTTGAATGTAAAACAAATTTCTTTTGTAAATTGGCACCCAAACCACAATAAAATTTAAAATAAATAAATAAATAGACTTATTTGCTCTCTAACACTTTAAAGAGGTATTTTACAACAGATTTGCCCATGGCAATTTGTTATTTCTTAACTGCTGCTTCCATGGTGTTGATCTTCATCAGTGTTTCAAGTCTTCAGTTTCAGCAAACAAGGTTGTGTCATCTGCATATGGAAGGTGAGTTTTCCTCCAATCCTGATGTTACATTCTTCTTCATGTAGTCCAGCTTCTAAGATTATCTGCTCAGCATACAGATTGAATAAGTATGGTGACAGAATACAATCCTGATGTACAACTTTTCTGATTTTAAATCACACCATATCCCTTGTTCTGTTTTAACAACTGCCTCTTAGTCTATGAACAGGTTACTGTTCAGCACAAATAAGTTTTCTGGAATTCACACTCTTCACCACCTTATCCATAATTTGTTATGATTCCCACAGTTGGATGCTTTTGCATAGTCAATAAAACACAGGTAAACATCTTTCTGGTATTTCTTTGCTTTCAGCTAAGATTCATCTGCCATGAGCAACAATATCCCTCTCTCCACATTCTCTTCTGAATACAGCTGGAATTTCTGGCAGTTCTCTGTTGATATAGTACTACAACTGTTTCTGAATTATCTTCAGCAAAACTTCACTTGCGTGTCATATTAGTGATATTGTTCAATAATTTCCACATTCTTTTAGATCACCCTTCTTTGGAATAGCCACAAATATGGATCACTTCCTGTCAGTTGGCCAAGTCCTCTGAATTTCTTGGTATAAACAAATGGGCAGCTCCAACAATGCATCCATTTGTTGAAACATCTCAAGGGGTATTCTGTCAATTCCTGGAGACTAGTTTTCCACCAAGTTCCTTTAGCATAGCTTGGACTTCTTCCTTCAATATCATTGATTCTTCTTCATACATTACTTCCTGAAATGGTTGAATTGACCAATTTGTTATGGTACAGAGATTCTGTGTATTCCTTCCATCTTCTTTTGATATTTCCTACATCAGTATTTTGCCTATGGAATCTTTCAACATTATAAGGTAAGGCTGGAATTTTTTCATCAGTTCTTTCAGGTTAGGATATGCCAAATGTCTTCTTCCCTTTTGATTTTCTGATTCCAGGTCTTTGCACATTTCATTGTAATACTTTATCTTCTCAAACTGCCCTTCAAACTTTTCTGTTATTGTCTTTTATTTCATAATCTCTTCCATCTCCTTTGTATACTCTCCACTCAAGAGCAAATTTCAGAGACTCTTCTAACATTCATTTTGGTCTTTTCTTCCTTTCTGTCTTTTTACTGACCTTCTGCTTTTTTCACATATGATGCTCTTGGCATCACACAACTCATCTGGTCTTCAGTCATTGGTGTTCAGGGTTCAAATCTATTCTTCAGATGGTCTCTAAATTCAAGTGGAATATATTCAGGGTTGCATTTTGGCTCTCATGGACTTGCTTTCATTTCTATCAGCTTCAACTTCAATTTGCATGTGAGAAATTGATGCTCTGTTCTACAGTGGACTTCTGTCCTTGTTCTGACTGATGGTACTTTGTCTTTCCACATATGAAACTGATTTGATTCCTGTGTATTCCATCTGGCCAGGTGCATGTATATAGACACTATTTATATTATTGAAAAAAGATATTTGCAATGAAAAAGTCATTGGTCTTGCAAAATTCTATCATGTGATCTCTGGCCTCATTTCTATCACCAATGCTATCTTTTCCAATGATGGATACTTCTTCATTTCTATCGCATTCCAATCACGTAATTATCAATATATTTTGATTGCATGTTTGGTCTATTTCAGATGGTAAAAATCTTCAATTTCTTCATCTATGGCTTCATCTGTGTAAATTTGAACAATGGTCTTATTAACTTGTCTTTCTTGT
>NW_006921838.1:4912318-4920403 GCF_000298275.1 Orycteropus afer afer
GCACTCTCTTTCTGTAAAGATTTAGAGCCTTGGAAACCCAATGGGGGTTGGTCAGAATCAACTCCATGGCAATGAGGTGTTTTTTTTTTTTTTTTAACCTACTTTAAAGGGGCAGATCTTCCCTAGTTGTACTTTGAGTGCTTTCTAACCTGAGGGGCTCATCTGCTGGCACTATATCAGGCAATTTTCCCTACTATCCATAAGACAGTCAGTGACCAATATTTTCAGATCATGTTTTTCTTCCTAGTCTGTCTCAGTCTGGAAACTCCAGTGAAACATGCCCATCATGGGTTTCCTGCTTGTGTTTGAAATACTGGTGACATCGTGTCTAGCATCACAGCAAACCACAAACTACCACAGTGTTACAATCTAACAGATGAGTGTTGAGTATACTTATATATAAATGTACTGTGTTTTTACACAAATCAAATAACACGTGCCTTCTACATTTGTTTGCCAATGTGCTATTTTTTTTATTTTCCACAGTAACTTAAAAAAAAAAAAAAGTTGGCATAACAGTGCTTACAAAAACACTTGGGGAGGAGGGAGGGAGAAGTTGGCAAACAAACATAGAAGGCTTGTGTTATCTGCAGGCAGTCCCTGACTTATGAATGAGATTTATCCCTAACGATGTCTTTAACAATGTGTAGGATAACGTGTGCATACACTTCTTATTTAAGCTTACTTTTAGTACAAGAAACGGCTTGTAGCCATTTCAATGATTTAAAAGCTGCACATACAGCAAGTGTAAGTGATAGTGATTAAGAATTTGTTGCAAGAGTTGGTTCATTCATTTCAAAGCAAGGGAAAATTTACATAACATTAAAACAAGGTTTCAACCATGGCAACACCCTGTCCAAAGATGGAAGCGTCTAACTGGAAGGTGGCGTATGACCACGCTGCTTTGGCTCTCCACAGTCCTGCCTCTAATCCAATCTCACACATCAGGCTCCCGAAAGGACTCAAGTCGCCCATTCCAGAGCTTCAACACATAATTTTTGCAAGTGTGGTTACTGTGACAAATCCCCCAAACTGTGGAAATTTCAGTCTGCTCCTGTTTTGCTATGGTGAAGTCTTATATTAAAGGGCAAGTAGGTGTTTTCCGTAAATCAGACATTTGTAACCTAGGGACAGCCTGTATGTAAGCTTGTATGTGTATCATATATATAATATAAAAATTCTCATATAAGGTTGATTGGGATTAGGCCCAGGTATAAAGGGCTTATGTAATAGCTCTAGTACTTGAATGATATTGCAGAAATGACAATTACATGAACTGTGGAGTAAACTGACATTTGTTAACTATTCTAGAAACCTTGAAGAAGGAGAAAAAAGGTAGCTCAGTCAACTATTCACTCCAGTTATTTTGTGAAAATAGAAGTATCTGTATCAGAATTTAAAGAGACTCAATCCTTTCAACTGAAGTCAGGACCAGGATTTGATCATAAGGGTAACAGAGATAGAAAGGACACTTAAAATAATGGCAGGTCTCTTATGCTAAAAGTTAAGGCCCAACTAGAGATACCTAACAGTCTGAAAGGAGGTATATGTCTCAAAAGATGACACTCGACACTCGACTTCCTCAATATCCTGTCCTGCTTCCCACCCCCCATTCTCTCTGGACCAATAACTAGAATCAGGTTTCAGCATAAAAGTACAGTCCTACTTTGTCAGTATATTACTTATTTGGCTAAATTACTATGCAGTTGATAAATAAGAACAGGGACTAGTGAAACATTTATGGATGCACATCTTAAAGGTGTTGAACCATGAGGTGAGGAATATGAGGCTGCATAGGGAAGTCTGATATGGGAGCACTCTCCCATGTGCAAGATTCAATATCCTGGCAAGAACACTTTGAGCTCGTCGTAACATTAAGATGGGATGACTCCCAGAAGTTTGAATAGGACAGTGCACGCAGTAAATGAGGTTTAGATGTTAGAATTGCTTTCCTTAGAATTTAGGGATTAGAAGACATAGAGAGGTCAGAATTGGAATAGATTATGTGAAACCCAGCAACCCACCACCTGGTTATATTCCTGATGATGTCCACTCCATTTAGTGAGGCACTAAGAATGTCCTCATAAGGGAGAAGGGCAATAGCTTCATTGAGAAGTACAGTGGTGGCACTATTAATCTCTGTTGACTGAGATTAGTATTAGAAAATACTGCTATGGATCTGGGTTCATATTATTATCAGTGGGATGCTAGGAATCTGGAAAAATAGAGGCAAGGTAGGGAGTGGTACTTAAACTTCTGAGGAAAGGGGAATGTAATTACTGTAATAGGCAGTAATGCTGGAGTGGAAACAAAAAGGGATTGTTGCAGTAGGTAAAAAAGGTATTTCTACAGAAGAAATAGATGAACAGCCAACAAAGAACTGCTTGATTTACATCAAGATATAAGGAAAATCAAATCTCCTTTCTTTGACACCAAACCACATTGTTCAACCCAAAGAAACTGAGTATAAACTCAATTCCCCTCTGCTCTGCCACTAGCACATGAAGCAGTCCTGAATCTCACCTCCCAGAGGAATGTCAGACCTCACCAATAAGACAGTACAGTCTATCAAACTGCTAAATTGGCCCAAGAACTCAGATGTCAGCCATAAACTTAGGAGTCCCTGTGACACCCTCACCTTCTGACTGCTGGTTCCCATTCCTCCCTCAGATTCAACAATTCAAAGAAAAGAGTCATAGAACTCATGAAATAGTGCTATACTTACACTTAGAGTTTTATCACAAAGGATGCAAGTCAGGACCAACAAAAAGAAGAGACATAGCATGAGGTCTGGGAGGGACACCAACCTGGTGTTTCTGTCATATGCCCAGGAACAGTCTTCTTACACCAACCAAGAAGCCATGGAGTTTCCAAGTCCTGAACTTTCACTGGGGCCTCTTCACATAGGCATGATTGATTGCATCAGCTCCCTCCCCTGAGGTTGAACTTGATTTCACCTGGTGGGTCTTTATGATCTGCCAGCCCTCACCCCAGAGATATGTTATTAGCATAAACTCTTAGCTGTGGTCTGACGGCCTCATCAAAGACTTCATTTACTGAGGAAATCCCCAGGATTTAGAGGTTTTCTTTCAGGAACAAAAACAAAGATCAAATTCTTCGGAAAACATTAATACAAATTCTAAATATGAGCTGATAAAACAGAAGGTGGATGCAATTACTGTGCATTCTGAAACCCAGAGCCAGTCATTTGAAGGAGAGGCTGGGCTTTCTTGACAGAGGACTTTACAATGACGCTACAGGCATACATATTAAATATTTTTCAAAATCTCACACAAAAGGTGCTATAGCCATTCTTGAGTGTAAAAATATACTGAGGAAAAGAAAAGAACTAAATAATTTTGGATGAGATACAAGGACTGATCTGACAAGTGATAATCAACCAAAAACCTGTTGCCATGGAGTTGATGACATTGACTCAGATTGGCCCCATAGGACAAAGTAGACTTCCGTATAGGGTTTAAAAGGCTGTAAATTTTATGGGAGCAAACTACTCCTATGGAGTAGCTGGTAAGTTCAAACCACTGACCTTTCAGGTAGCAACCAAGTAGTTAACTACTGTACCACCAGGGCTTCAAGTGATGACCAGGGGAACAGAAATGCTGGCATGACTCTACTGTTAGAGTGGAGGTGTTTAGAATCCAGGTGATAAGTTAAATACTGCCTCAGGTCCATCTCACATTGCATTCAATGTGCCTATAGTACTGCCATGGTATTTTGTTTGTTTGTCTGTTTTGTTTTTTCCTAGTAATTGTGTACATAATTAGGATGAGTAACTCATGGGAAAGACCAAGTGAAATTCTCTGAAACTGTCTTACTGACTCTGGTAGTTAAGGTTGTGTGTCAACTTGGCTCAGCCTGGTTTTGAGTGGTTGTGCAGTTGGATGTAGTGCCTAAGGCATTTAACTGCTAACCAGAAGGCTGGCAGTTCAAACACACCAGCCACTCCTAAGAAGGATGATTGGGCAAGCTACTTCTGTAGAAACCCACAGAGGAATCACTATGAGTCAGATCCAACTCCACGGCAGTGAGTTTGGATTTTTTTGTGTTATTTTCAGCTGGATGTAGTTATTCCCCATGATGAGACTGATAATCAACTCCATCTGCAATCTACTTCGGTAGCTGCCTTAGGAATGTGGTCTACTTCCAGTATATAAGAAGCAGTTTTGAGAAAGTTCTCTGAGCTTTTTGGCATATCTGGATCCTACATTTGGCTAAGTCATCAGTGGTCTTGCCATGTTGCCTACCGATCTTGGGACTATTTAACTAGTGGCCTGCTGTGTTGTTTAATAAGCTTGGGACTGTGCCATTTTACCTGTAGACCTTGGGTTTGTCAGTCTCAGCAACCAGCAGCTGGTTGAGTTAAGAGATGTGTCCAGCTTCAGTGGGCTAGAAGCAAGAGGCAGAGCTGAAGCCCAGAGTTGAGGGGCTTTCAACCAGCCCTTAGAGCTGGCATTTTGAATTCAGACTTCCGGCCTCATAAACTGTAAGAGAATAAATCCCTGTTTGTTAAAGCTATCTATTTGTGGTATTTCTGTCATAGTAGTACTAGATAACCAAAGGACTAACTAACATAACAAATTAAAAAAAAAAAAAAAAAATCATTCACTTGATCCCACCTCATAACAACTCCATCTTGGGTTTCTGAGGCACTACCTCTACAGAAAAAGATTGCCCAATCTTCCTTCCAAGGAGTGGCTGGTGAGCTTGAACCACCAGGCTTCTGATTAGCAGTCAAATGCCTTAGTCATTAAAAAACAAGAGCTCCTACATAACAAATACACATTGACTAAGAGAGTAAATCAGAAGCAACATGCACTCTAAGTGGACAGGCAGGCATTTATGCTGTCTTAGTAGTAACTCTGGTAGCATAGTGCCTAAGGCATTTGACTGCTAATCAGAAGGCTGGTGGTTCAAACCCACCAGCCACTCCTTGGAAGGAAGATGGGGCAATCCACTTCCGTAGTGATACTGCCTCGGAAACCCAAGGAGGGGTCGCTATGGGTCAGGTCTGACTCAATGGCATATAACAACAAGAACAAAATATTTAAACAGGATTTGGAATTTCCCAGTATGTCTCCATTTGACTCACTGGAATGGCCTATGAAAGAAACAAATGGATTATTGCAGATACCACACTTTGGATTTTGGAGGCAGCATATATCATACTTGGAAGCAATGTTTCAAAACCAGTCCATTTCAGCTAATGCCTAGGATATACATCTTTATATGTTCCATTTCATTTTTGACAACTTCCAATTTTCTTAGATTCATACTTTGTACATCCCATGTTCCAGTTTTTAATGGATGCTTGCCTCTGTTTCTACTCATTTCAAGTTGTGCCACATCAGCCAATGGAGGTCCCAAAAGCTTTATTCTATCCGTGTCGTTAAGGTCGTCTCTACTCTGGGAATCAGCTCTTCCCCAGTCAAATTTTGAGTGCCTTCCGACCTGATGAGTTCATCTTCTGGCACTATATAGGACAATATTTCAGGGCTATTCATAAAGTTTTCCAGTAATATATCAGACAGTGTTTCACTGCTATTCATAGGGTTTTCACTGACTAATTATTTGAGAAATGAATGGTCTCTTCCTTCTTCCATGTTTGTCTTATCCTGAGAGCTACGCTGAAACCTCCCCACCATGGATAACCCTGATGGTATTTTGCAACATTATGGCATAGCCTCCAGGCTCATAGGAACACGTAAACCACCACAGGACACAAGCCACCACAGGACGCAAGCTACCACAGGATGACAAACTGACAGACAAGTTCATTCCTAACCCCTCTGCACCTTCCTACCTCAGGCCCTGGCCTTCGTACAGAGCCACACCCAAACGTAAAGCAGCCTCCAAGCCCCGGGACCACCCACTTCAGGCCCTGGCCTTAATATAGAGCCATGCCCAAACGAAAAGCAGCGTCCAATCCTCAGGCCTGTCTACCTCAGACCCTGGCCTTAATATAGAGTCATACCGAAGTGAAAAACAGCCTCCAAACCTCGGGCCTGCCTATCTCAGGTGCTGGCCTTAATAAAGAGTCACACCCAAGCTAGAAGCAGCTCCTAGCCCCAGGGGCTGGGTGGAAGCCCCTCAGCCTTGGGCTTTAGTTCTGCCTCCAGCTCCCGGCCCACTGAAGCTAGAGGTATTTCTTCACTCAGCTGCTGACTGCTGAGGCTGCCAAACCCAAGGTTGACAAATAAAAAGGCATAGTCCCGATGTTACCAAACCACTCAGCAGGCTATTAATTCAAGTCCATTGTTAAGTCCCAAGGTCAGCAGAGCATGGCAGGCTCCTGAACAATGACATGGCTACACGCAGGGTTCAAGCATGCCACAAGCTAAAGAC
Organism: Orycteropus afer afer; assembly: GCF_000298275.1. NCBI lineage: Eukaryota > Metazoa > Chordata > Mammalia > Tubulidentata > Orycteropodidae > Orycteropus > Orycteropus afer. The sequence continues at coordinate 4,918,682 of NW_006921838.1, forward strand.
CATTCCCAAAGCTACTCCTTATAGACAGAAGCAGACTACATCCCAAAGGCAGCTACTCAGCTGCTTGTGGTAGATTCCGCCATGGAGTTGATTACCAGTCTCATCATGGGGAATAACTACCACCATCTGCCCAGCCACTCAACCAGACCCAGCCAAGTTGACACACAAGCATACCACACCTACCTACCTCAGGTCCTGGCCTTAATGTAGAGCCACCCCCAAGGGAAAAGCAGCCCTCAGCCCTGGGTCCATCTACCTCAGGCCCCAGCCATAAAAAAGAGCCATCCTCAAGTGAAAAGCATCCTCCAAGCCGTGGGCCAGTACTCAGGTAGATGTAATTAACTCCCTGTAGCTATCTATACTCTCTCTCAGTCATTTGTCTATCCACCTACCTACTTATCATCTTTCTATCTCATTTTCAAAGAAATCATTAGAGGTGGCTCATAGCAAACCATTTACAGGATGGGTTTAAAAATATGATATGAATATAAAAACAAAATTTTAAAAATAATAAGAAATGAAGTATGCCAAACATGAAGGCTATCGTGGCATCACAACAAAGGACCAACACCCATTAAATGGGAAGGGATTGACTCTTTAGCAAATGGTGCTGGCCAAACTGGGTATCCATCTTTAGAAAAATGAAACAGGACCCAGATATCACACCATATACAAAAACAAACTCAAGATGGATCAAAGACCTAAGTGTAAAACCTAAAATTACAATGACCATTAAAGAAAAAATAGGGATACATTTAGGGGCTCAAATATATGGCATAAAGGCACTACCAAACACAACTAAAAACACACAAACACCAGAAGACAAAACAGATTACTGGGACCGCCTAAAAATTAAAAAGTTTTGTGCATCAAAAGATTTCACCAAAAGAGTAAAAGGAGAACCCACAAACTGGGGGGGAAAAAATGGCAATGACATGTCAGAAACGTGGCTGTCTAAAATATATACAAAACTTCAACATCTCAACAAGGAAAGGGCAAACAATGCAATTTAAAAAATGGGCAGAGACATGAACAGACACTTTACCAAAGACGATATCCAGGTAACCAACAAACAAACAAATGTTCACAATCATTAAAAAAATAAGAAAACAAACTCACTGCTGTCAAGTCGAACCCAACTCACAGAGACTCCTCCTTGGGATTCTGAGGTGGTATCACTACAGAAGTAGACTGCCCAACCTTCCTAATGAGTAGTGGCTGGTGGGTTTGAACTGCCATCCTTCTGGTTAGCAGAAAAATGCCTTAAGCACTATGCTACAAGACCTGTATTAACTTGGGTGAATGGAAAGGCAATATACAATAAGGAGGAGGTCAGCACAAAATTTCAAGGCAGAGGGAGACAGTGGGAGGAGTACAAGAGTTAAAGGCAATAGTGATAAATGCTAACACATACACCATCCTGGAACAGCAGTAATAAGCAATAATCTGTGAGTGGAAACATATACACATCTGTAAACTGAGCAGGTACAGGAAGGTGAATGGGATTATACCCACGCATATGTGTAGATTTCACAGAGCATATTCCTTCACATATATTTATATATGCTGCAAATATATCCATGAATATGATAGAGCATACAGGGGACAAAGTTATAAAAACTTCTTGTTGTTGTTTGTTGTTAAGTGCCGTCGAGTTGTTTCCAACTCATAGCGACCCCATGCACAGCAGAATGAAACACTGCCCGATCCCGTGCCAGCCCC
>NW_006921838.1:4923270-4937384 GCF_000298275.1 Orycteropus afer afer
GCTGTTGGAGACCTCTGGTATCACCCGCACCTGGGTCCCTGTGGCTGACTGTTCCTCTGTCTGGCTTCCTGGATTTTAATCCCCTTTCTCCTGCTCTTCCAGCCTGCTGCTTTGTGAGTCCCTGAGTTGTCTCTCCTCATCTGTAACCCTGGGGATGATTTCTTATTTGTAACCAAAATCCCTGAGGGATTGATTCAGTGGGCCTGTAGACTCAAGACCGTAGTCTCTGAAGACATCAAGGTCAATTGGCACAACATAGTTTACAAAGAAAATGTTCTACATCCTACTTTGGTGAGTAATGACTGGGATCTTAAAAGCTTGTAAGTGGCCATCTAAGGTGCTAGTAACCATTCTCCCCATTTGGAGCAAAGAAGAGTGAAGAAAATCAAAGACACATGGAAACAATTAGTCCACAGGACTAATAAACCATAGAAAATTCAGTCTCCACTATGCTGAGGACCAGAACTAGATGGTGCCCAGCTATCACTACTGACCACTCTGAAAGGGATCACATTAGACAGTCTTAGATATAGTGGGAGAAAAATAGGGGAAAAAAACCTCAAAATCATAAAAGCAACCACACTTACTGGTCTGATAGAAACCGGTGGGATCCTTGACACTTTGACCCTTAGTCATCTTTCAGACCTGGAGATGAACTAACCTCTGAGGCTTGATATTTAGCCAAATAATAGATCCACAAGGTGAACAATAATACTACGTAGGTGTGTTCTCCTTAGAACAATCAACAATCTGAAATCGAAAGGGCACCATTTGCCAAGGATGAAGTTCAGAAGGCAGGAAGGGTTAGGAAAGAAGGATGAATGAAAATGAGAAACACAAGGGAGATGTGATAGGAGTAATGTTACACTAAGGGGATTGCAGTCAAGGACATGAAATAAAGTGTGTATGATTTTTTTAACAGAAAACTAATTTGCTCTGTCACCTTCCACTCAAATCACAATAAAAAGTTTTAAAAAAAAACTATATGCCTGAGTTTCTCAATAAAAAACTAGACTAACAGAGTCATTTCTGCTGACTTCTATGGAAAAAAAATGCATCACTAAATTTTATATGTTATATTTAAATCCCATATAATGGGATTTTCTATAGGGGATAATTAACAAAATCAGATGGAAATCTATTTATTTATTTATTTACTGTGAAGCTCCACAAAAATAGCCAAGAACATGGCATTAAACAAATTTCCATAATAACAATGTGGTGCATGATTTAGTCAATGTGAACTAATTTGAACAAAGAGGGAATACAAATACAGAGTGTAACATATAATCTATTCTTTCAACTGTTTTCTTCTTTCATTCATTCTTTCTTCTTGTCTAATTATTAATTTTCAGAACTAAAGCTTTGATACAAGTTAGAGGATAAAAGACATGAACCTACTTTGATGAAAATAGCCCATGTTATTTGCTAAGGCAAGAAGCTACGTTTAAGGTGCTAGTATTTGTGGACATTTAACAAGACTGTTCTTTTATCCTGACCACTTTTTTTCCTGCAAGTTCATCTAAGCAAAGCTGTTTTATTCTCTTTTATGCTTTTTCTTTAATGACCTTGCATGATTTTGGCATTTAGTTAGTAATGAAGAAATATTTCTTGCTTGACTAATTACCAACAACCACTGCATTTCTGGATGGGAATGATACATGGAGCCTTCTTAGCCTTTATTCATTAGCTTGAGCCAATATTCTACTAATGACACTGTGTCAAAGGAGACTGAAATTCTCTTGACAACTTGACTCCTCTGATTGCTAAGGTTGAACAAAGAGAGGAGCCACAGTGGAGGAAATGGTGCAAACCCTGGCTTCTCTACTGGTCACTGTTCAACTAATATAGGCATATCTTGTGCACCTCATGGATGAAATATTTATAAGCCCTGCCTTTGATTGAGGAGGCAGTCTCTACAAATGGCATCTCTTTCATATTTGTATAAATTTTTGTTATGTTCTAACAACATGTCTCTGACTTCTTATTGTTTGGGAGAACTAAAAGAATACATAAATATAATAGCTTAGTACTTGGCTTACCTTGTAGATGCTCATTGAACAACTAACTACTGTTTTTCTTTTGTTATCTTTCTACAATTCTTTCTCAAGGAAAAAAAAAAAAGGAAAGAAAACAGCCAGCATCTTTCTGAAGCTGAGATTATATACAATCAGGAAAAACAGCCAGAAAGCCAATTTGTTGGGAGTACTAACAACAATATTCCAAACAAGCATATCAGATACATTTTTTCCTCATGAAAATGATGATTATGTGCTCTGAATTGTTTTTCAAAAGAAGGAAAATAAATACAAAATTATCTCTGAAAAGGAATAGGTCACCATAGTTTCATTAGTTGAATGTATCTTACTTATCCTGCCCAAGGGGAGTTAGAATTGTGCCAGGGCCATAGAATTAGGCATGATCAGAGACTGGCATCCACAGAGCCAGAACTGAAGGGGGACATTTACTCTGAGACTGTTGTTGTTGTTGTTGTTATGTGCCGTCGAGTCTGAGACTGTATGGGAAGCCAAATGTAGAAAGATGATACAATTCCATGGTCATGGAGGAAAGGATGCCAGTGTACCAGTGTCTAAACACCAAGAAACCATGTGCCAACACCATATTGTATATGCATATAGAAAGTATGTTGTTGTTGTTGTTGTTGTGTGCTGTCGAGTGGGACCTGACTCATAGTGACCCCTCCTTGGGTTTCCAAGGCAGTATCATTATGCAAGTAGATGGCCCCATCTTTCTTCCGAATATAGAGAGTATAGAGAAAGGAAAATATTGCATCCCCACTTTCTCTGTCACTTCTTTTGACACCAACTACCTATGTAGCAATTCTTCCTCTGAACTTAACCACCCAGAGCTAACTTAGACGACAAATTGTAAAGCACAGTCCTCCAGACTGCCAACTCTGCCTAAAGATGAAGATGTCTGAAAAAGGGATTTGCTACATTCCCACTGGCACCAACGTCTTTCACTAATCAGGTCAGCCCACGGAACTTGTTTGCCTAGAACCTCTATTGGAGCTTCATTACGTATGATAGATTGAATCCCCTCACCTCCCCTGAGGTCAGCTTATATCAGGAGGTGGTCTTTGGGGTTTGGCAGCCCCAATCTCATTAGAGCAAACCTTCAGATGTGGTATGGAGGTCTCTTGGATCACAAAGGCACCTCAATGACCCAGGGACCAAAGGCAAAGAACAAATTACTTTGGGTAAGATTAATAAACTAAAACCATTTGCCCCTGATTAGATCCTGGCCCACAGTGACCCCATGTGTGTCACAGTAGAACTGTGCTCCGTAGGCTTTTCAATGGCTGACGTTTTGAAAGTAGATCCCCAGGTCTTTCTTCACAGGTGTTTCTGAGTGGGCTCAAACTGCCAACCTTTTAGTTAATAGCTGAGTGAATTAACAGTTTATGCCACTCAGAGACTCCAAAGTTAATAGTAGTGTGTGTGTGTGTGTGTGTGTGCAGAGAGAGAACAAAACAAGTATTTAGAGATGAAATAGGAAAAATATAGAGAAAAAATAGGTAAACAGCAAACAGCAGAAGGTACAGAGTATGTGCCTGGGCCAGCAACATGTACTGCAGCTTATTTCAATGGGCTGTTAAGGGCTTGTGTAGTAAGTTTAGATAGCTTAATATTTAGAAGAAAAAGAAAATGAAAGATTCCTATACATTCCATACCAAATTCCTGCAAGATAGTCTCTATCCTTTGAGCCTTTCTAATGGGACTGGGGACAGTTCTACGTCTCTCTGTTTATCTGAATAACAGTTGAAACCCTAAGACAGAATGGACAAGGACTACAAAGGTAATTTACTCTCCACAAAATGCCTCCAGGAAGCATCCTCCTATGGAGTCTGCTCTCACATTCCCATCTTTCCAGACTCCCATATGGCTTGTCCTCCCTGCAAGCACTAAACTACATACAACTACCCATCTGGATTCAGGCCAGAAGAATGATGAATCACCGAAGAACTTGCCTATTGCTCTCTCCTCTTTCTGCTTCTTCTAACCTTTCGCTGAAAAGGAAAGAAGAGACAGAGACCACTGGTGACTTATGCATTTCATAAATCTTGTAACCTAGACAGGGCTCCTCTTGTCCTCTCTGATGATTCAAGCAGAGGAACTCCATGAATCAACTGTCATATGCTCTGGGTTGGATCCCAGAAGGCTACCAATGGTCAAGTCTTTGCTTTCCAGGACAGCAAGCACAAAGGGATAGTGCCTGAAGCCATGCTTATTTGTGGCCAATTTATCACCTTTCTTCACAAAGCTCAGCTTTCAAAGACAAAGTTCAAGAGGGAGGCCATTAAGGGTAACTCAAGGGTTGTTCAAAGAAACAAAGCTACACATTTTTTGTTTGATGTTTCACAGGGGTTTGCAAAATATTTGCATTGTCAAGAAGAAAAATACCTTATAAACATAAAGTACTCTATATTCTTCAGTGCACTGTACCTGAAAAAATGTTATTACATAGTTGCTAGTGCTCTATGCTCTGTGGTAGACACATCTGGCATGATTTTGATGTTTTGATAGATTAAAACACATTCCACTTTTAAAATAAAACTGACAATCAACAGAACCCTCATCCACTGCTGGTGAGAAGGCACAATGTACAGCTGCTGGAGAAAACATTTTGGTGCTTTCTCGAAAAATTAAACATAGAGCTATCATATGACCCAGTAGTTTTATTCTTAGTTATATACCTAAGACATTTGAAAACAGTGATTAAGACACATGTACATGTATATTCGGTACAGTGCTATCCACAGTACCCAAAAGATGAAACAATCCAAATGACCATCAACGGATGAAGGATAAACAAAATGTGGTATATATGTACAATGGAATAGTACTTTGCCATAAGGGAAATGAAGTTCTAATACACACCACAACATGGATGAGTGAAGTAAATTGGTTCACAAAAGGAAAATATTCTACATAGAGTGGGAGAAAATGGCCAGTCTTTGGAGGTATCAAGCCAGGATTCCCATTAGGCAGTGACCTTGTTATTTATCTGCCACTTGCGTCTTCAGACCAACTCTCCATGCTTTTCATGTTGTATGACCTTGTTAACATGAAATGCCTAGAACAGGCAAGCGAATAGAGGTCAGAGTTTAATAGTAGTTTGCAGGGGTGGGAGGAAGGAGAGAGGAAAATCATTGTCTCGGAAGCAGTGAGTTTCTTTATGGTGATAGAAAACTTGCAATGGATATTGGTGGTGGTTGCATAACACAATGATGTAATTGGTCTCAGGGGATTTGTACATGAAAAATGTTAAGTTGGCAAATATTATATTATCTATATGTTTCATAATGGTAACATTTAAGAAATAAAAAGAGAAAGAAGTAAACAAGATCAGAACTGTCTCTCTCCACAACCCTCCAGCAACTTTCTTTCCATCCTCTTTCACACGAATGAAACACAGCATTTGTCCTTTTCAAAAGATCACATTATCAGGGATAATATTCTCCAACCATGAGAAACAGCACTCTTAAGAGACCAGGAGTTCATATACCATAAAAGATGTATATATGAATTGGATGCCTCTCTCTTTTTGACAAGCACTTTCCTCCCCCTTGCTCCGCTCTGGGACTAATTAAATTGCTAATGAGCAAGGAATTACCTCTGTGCTATGCGGACAGGTTTTAGGCAATTATTCTCATAAAACATTCAGGATAGAGGTGTTGGAGTTCAGCTCTCATATTCTAGGACTCTGATATCTGAGCTCAAATAGGAAAACACATTCTGCATAGAGTAGGAGAAAAGGGCCAGCCTTTGGAGGTATCAGGCCAGGATTCCCATGAGGCAGTGACCGTGTTCTTATCTGCCACTTGCCTCTTCATGCTTTTCAGCCCTTCTCTGTGCCTGGCAGGCAGCCCCACATGGTCCTTCAGACCATTGCTTCCATTAGTTTGTCCAATAAGTTACATCAGCAAGACATCAGAGGACAGAAAGAAAGGGACTATAACATTTCATCTCTGCACTTCACACCACCAGTTTCTTAGTTCCTGCAGGTAGTGCTCTCCACATAGCCTTTTCTCGCTCTGGTTTCTGGTAAGTACTCCTTCTGTTCTGTTTTTCAGGACCATGGGTGGTGACAGAGTTTCCATGTTACAATCTTCTGACACCTGAACTCTCTAGGATAACTGAACTCCCTATTCATATCTTGGTAAATAGAACTTACACTAAATTCTTTTCAATTTAACAAAATTTGAATATAATATTTGTTTCCTGTTGGCATTCTAATATAGTCCAGGTACTGAATCTCTGAATTTCTTTATCTTCATTGGAATGATAATATCTACCTTGTAGAGTTCCTGCAAGAATCAAAATTTGGGCCAATAAACAAAAAATTAACAAGTGTTTACTATTGTCAAAGGAGCTGTGGTGGCACAGCGGTGAAGGCACTCAGCTGCTAAACAAAATGTCAGTGGTTTTAAACCACCACCTCTTTGCAGAGGAATGTGCCAATCTGCTTCAGTAAAGATTTACTGTCTTGTAAACCCTATTGGGCAGTTTTACTCTGTCTTATAGGATCACTATGAATCAGATCAACTCTATAGCAGTGGATTTGGTATTATGTTTTAGGTAATGAGCTAGTTTCTAGAAATATAGCAGTGAACATAGCATAGCTGTTATTCAATACTACATAGTAAACTACCCCAAAATACCACAGCTTAAAACAACAAATGTGGGTCAGAAATTTAGGCTTGACACCCAAGGATAGGTCTTCAGCTGGTTCCACCTGGGGTTACATATATGGTAACAGTTAGCTGGTGGTTGAACCAGGGCTGGGAGTCTAAAATGATCTCTCTCACATGCTGTATATTGGTTCTGGTCTCTCTCTTCATGTAGTCACTAATCTTTAAGCAAGCTAATCTGAGCCTCTCTACATGGAGGTCTTAGTTTCAAGAAAGGAGAGTAGAAGCTATAAATAAGGTCCCTATAGGCTTAGATTACGAACCTTTACAATGTTACCTTTATTACATTCCATTGATCAGAAGTCATAAGGTCAACCTAGATCCAAGGAGCTAGAGAAATAGAATCCACCTTTTCCTGGAAGGAGCAGCAAAACTTGCATTTGCAAAGGAATATGTATCTTAGGATGGGAGGAATTTGCAGCCATTTTCCAATCTACTGTACAAAGTTCCCCACTTTGTAGAACTTACAGTCTAGTAAGACATAATATGTGACAATGTGAAACCACTATATAATATAAGGTATATGACTTATTTATTCAAGAAATTGTATTCAACAAATATGTATTGAGAAAAAGGCAGCAAGTGGTTGGGATATATCAATCCAGATTATTTAATCATAATATGAAATGCTTAATAATACTCATTACCAACCTGCTGCTTTATGTCCAGTTGTGGTCAGAAATCATCAGTCAGAAAGACATCTTGCAGCCAAAACCCAAAGGCCCACACTGCAATTCTGGCAAGTTTTACATTTGTCAATGGCAATAATTATACCTCTCTCCTTACCTGCTGTTACCACTCTCAGCTACAAAACAATATCTCAAACCCAAAATTACTGTATATCTGTGACTCAAAGCACCACTAGTCGTGCTTTTGTGCCCTCCCCTGACCATTCTGGTTGCATAGGTTTTGCATGGACAATCTGGACAAACAGAGAACATCATGCTCCTCTATGCCCATTCTTCTCATGAGGACTTCAAATGGTGGAAAGTTTGTGCAAAGAGTCCTTATGTCATCACTCCCCTAGATATCTTAGTAAGTGGAGACATTTTAGAATGACACCTAGTCATTATTTTGCAAGTAAAAGAGCAAGAAAACCAAGGAATAACTGGTTCCCCTTCCAAATACTGGAATGAGGGCAATTAGATACTGCTCATGATCTCTACTATCCTCTCTACTTTACTCCAACTCCTAGTTCACAGGAGCTCTGGTAGCATAGTTCCTAAGGTGCTTGACTGCTAACCAGAAGGCTGGCAGTTCAAATCCACCAGCCACTCCTCAGAAGGAAGATGGGCAATCTATTTCCGTAGTGATACTGCCTCGGAAACCCAAGAAGGGGTCCCTATGAGTTGGCCCAACCCAACGGCACATAACAATAACCTAGCTCACAATGACATCTGCCAATACTGTCCTCTACCTGCCTCCCAAAATAAATAGGCTCAGAACAGTTGTGTAAATGGGCATGAGGCATGGGTTCAGAAATGCTAACCCATAAACTGCTTGTTCCAATGAAATGGTCACATTCGCCTCACACTTTTTGTGCTCAAAACAATCTTGAACTCACACCTTTACTCAAATTCACCTTGCACTCTCAGGCCTTTGTGACTTTCACCCTTCCATTCTCTCTGAAGAAATATTTGGTGTGTTTGGCAAATTCCTTTTCATCCTTAAAGTCCCAGCACAAATGTCAATCAACTCTTCTCTGAAACCATGCCTTATCCACCTAGTTCAAGTTGATTCATTCAACATTTGGAATGCCATCAAGCTCAGTGCACAGGTCAACTTTGTCACATTTTTATTGTTACAGATGTCTCTTTTCTTCACTGGAAGGTCATCTCTTAAGAGATTTTTGTTGGTTTTATCTGTATCAGGTCCAAGTGCTTGGCCCAAAATGAGTGTCCCCTCTCTGGTTAATGGGAGAAGAATTCATTTCAAGTTTGCTTTTAGCTTGATATCTAATTTACCCAGGTTACTACTTCAATATGTCCATAATGACTCTTGGGCTAGAGATATTCAGTTCTCCACTTGCACTCAATCAGCTCATTCCATTAAACATAAAACCAATCTGGACTAGCTGCTCTAAGAAATTGAACTCTATGTTTTCTCATTCAAAAAATAGGCCTAGAAACTCTATCATCTTCAGGGAGGCTATTCACATCTATATGTTCTTTTGAATGAATAAAAATAAATAAATGGTTTCCCTAATTAGACCCACATAGCTAAGTTTGTCACTGCTAAAAGATGGCTGTATTGCTTCCATGCTGGAATAAAAAGAAACAGAACATTGAGCTCATAACTCATCTTCTTCATAAGAGTGAACGCTAAATTAAAAAAAAAAAAATTAAAATTAAAAATTGGGAGTATTTTTAAAACAACATTTAATGTTTAGGTCTCTGAATTCCTTTCCATGAAGTTATTCTGATTTGAAGGCATATTCATAGTCTAAGGAAAAATTCTTTGCTGGATATTTGAATCCTGTAAAATCCTGATCCTATTTATCTCTTTGTCAAACCATCTCCTTAAAAAGATACTCAATTGTAACAAAAGGTGAAAATAGGAATTAAATGAGTACTGAAGATACATATTTTATTGCTTATCCAGGAATTAATTTAATCAACAAGTTCTTCTGACTTAGGAAAAAAAAAAAAGAGAGAGAGAGAAAGAGAAAATTTACTTTTAAAAAATAGGATAAAACATATTTTCTCTTATAATTACCATATGGTTCTCTTGAACCCTTTCATAAATCTAAGACACATTATTAGATTCTAATGATCTTTTCTTTATTTAAAATATTTTGCTATTTCATCATGCTAGTATGATGATCCTATTTTATTTACATTGATGATCAATTATTCTCATTATGCAAAAAAAACCTAAAATAATTAAAAATGTGATGGGATTGAGTAGACAGATGATTCGAAAATAAATAAATTGTTGTTCTTCCATCAGTTTCCTTAATAATAGCCCAAGGAACTGCATCATCTTTCAAGACATTCTGAAAGAATTCTGGAGACACCATTTTTGTAATCTGCTGTCACCTTTTAATAGATACAGGTAAGAATACTGGATTTTCTACTTTTTGCCCAGAATGAGTAACAGAAGAAAATTGATAAGGGAAAATGTTCTGCAATCATTAGACAAATCAGATGAATGCAAAGACAGATTGCAATTCTAGAATTTAATTACAATAGTGAAATTCACCATATAAGTGAAATTTCATACTACGAGTCTTCAGCTGGCAATAGTCTAGATTAGTTACTCAAACTCAAGAGTTGATAAGAGAACAATATGTTTCTAAAAATAAAAAAGGATGACAATAATTCAGCAATACTCTGTAATATTTTGGATTCAGAATCTGGATGATCCCTTTTTGCTAAAAGATGATGTGACAGAATTCTTATATTGTTTAAGATGTGGTTTGTGATGTTTATGATGTTTGTGTGGCAAAAGTTATTTGATAATTTACTGAAAGAGTTTACTATGTTTACACCCTTCTTAAAGTTATTTTCCACTATCTCCTTATCCTTGATTCTGAAAATTATTTGTAAAATGACTTGAAAATATGAAAATTAAAGAGTTCAGCAGACCGACTCAAGTGGTAAATGAAGATGGATATTTTTTTCTGGAGTACAAGAGTTGAAATGCTTTTCTCTGTTTCCTTTGCTTTTCGGACAATTATTTTTCTCTTGAGAATATAGCCATTGGAAGTATATAGTCAAGTCGTCATGTTTTTAAGTTACTTTGAATAGTTCTATCACTATATAGAAATTTGTTTTCTTTTAGTTTTAATTTTTAGGATTGCTTTTTAAAATGTTATTCTGTTGTACAATTATTTGTACTATTCTGTGTTCACATCAACAAGTAAGACTAGACTCTACCCTTGTCACTGCCACTCTATTCTCTTTCTAACCTTATAAATTTTTATGGAAGCAAAATGCTTCAGCTTTCTCCCACAGAGCGGCTGATGGGATCAAACCTCTGACTTTTCAGTTAGCAGCTGAGTACTTAACTACTATACCAATAAACATTTTCAAATGAAAACATTATGGTTTATCCTTTTTAAAGTATTAGCAAATATGTATACAGATATATTAGCATGCTTGCTTTCTTAAACAATGAAATATGTAGATTGTATAATGTTAATGTTATACATAATGGCTGAAATAGTAACCATATATGTATTCATTGTGGTTGTTGGCTTGGCTTCTATCTCTATGTCATTTCTCATCCTCAGAGGGGCTAGCCCAGGCTATTTCACAAGACAGTCTCAGAGTACCAAGATAGAATGGAAGCTATAAAACCTTTTGCAATTAGGTTCAAAAAGCTCACAGCATCACTTCTATTGCAGTGTATTTGTTTAAGCATAGCAAGCCCATGTTCATGGGGTAGAGAAATAAGTTTTACCTCTTGGTGGAGGAGCAGCAGGGCCACTTTGAAAAGGACATGCATACAAGAATAGGGAAAAAGTCTATGGCATCTTTGCAGATAGTCTAACACAGAGCTGAAGTAGAAATTAAAACAAACAAACAAAACCTATTACTATCCGATGTGTTTTGAAGGTCAGACTCCTTGCCTTGGTTTGAAGAAGGAGTGGTGAGGTAATCCATTAGTAAAAAAGAGCAATAAGGGCTCTAGTCAGTCATGTAAATAATGTGCATGCTTCTCTGGGGGTGAGGGGTGGAATGCAAACAAGTGTGAGAAAAGGATCAGAGGTTTCCCATGAGAGTGGCCTTGTTTGCTGACAAAATTATTTTCCATTTTCCTAAATAAAGCTCCAATTTTGTGCAGGTGATTTCCTTACTCATGTGACTCAGAAGTGACCTATCTCTACTTATTCTGAGTTAATCAGTGAGTGATATTTTTATTTACTTATTTGGTAACTCTTTCTTATCCAACAGCAATTTTGAGACATACTTTGGCCCAATGAAGCTAAAAGAAAGCATGTACATATAATTATTTGCAGAGAGGCTTCTTTCTCTTTCTCCTCTGCTGGATACGAATGAGAAAGTCCTTGGTCACAATTTCTTCCACAAAATATTAACAGGCTTAGATGAAGCCAATACTTAGGATGTTATTGTTATGTGACATCAAGTCAGACCAGACTCATAACAACCCCTCCTTGGGTTTCTGAGGCAGTATCACTACAGAAGTAGATTGCCCCATCTTCCTTCCAAGGAGTGGCTGTGGCTTTGAACCACCAGCCTTCTGGTTAGCAGTCAAGTGCCTTAGGCATTATGCTACCAGAGCTCCCAATACTTAGGACAGAAGATTGGAAAGACAATACAAATGTGGCTCTTCAATGACATTCTACAGTCTCTGATTCCATTCCTGAAGCTTTCCCTGCTGGACTTCCACTTATGTGAGATTGAAATGTTCTTATTACTTAAAATAAAACAAGTTTTCTTTTATCAATTTATTTTGGATTTTGTGATCATGTGTACAGGATTTCAAGTTTAGAAAATTATTTTTGTATTTAATTATATCATCCCACATGCAAATCATCAGTGAGGAAGACAATATAACCCTCAATCCTATTCTAGAGATAAAGAAACCGAGCCTCCGAACAGTACCAATGAAACAAAATCAGATCATGAATGGGAAGGGGTAAGATAGGATCCAGAGCCTATAAATGAGGTTTGATAAATGTGAGTTTCATGAAGCAACTTCCCTTGCACAACAGTCTTATGCAACATCCCTTGCCTAAAGACTTACTACCATTTTGCAGAATTTGGACTCTGAATCAAGTTCTATATTTTTCTCACTATGATTTCAGCAAGTAAAATTTTGCTGAAGATAATCAAAACTGTTGCATCAGTACATCAACAGGGAGCCACCAGAAATTCAAGTCGAATTCAGAAGAAGATGTGGAATGAGGGATATCACTGCTGATGTCAGATGGATGTTGGCTGAAAAAAAAGAGAAGACCAAAACAGTGCTTATCCATGTTTTATATGTTATATAAAAGCATCTGGCTCTGTGGATGATAAAAAATTATGCAGAACATTGTAAAAAATGGGAATTCCATAATACTTAATTGTATTTATGAGGAACTTGTATATAATACGTGGTTTAAAATCAGGAAAGGTGTACATCAGGATTACATCCTTTCGGCAACTTATTCAATCTATATACTTAACAAATAATCCAAGAAAAAAGACTATATGAAGAAGAACATGACACCAGGATTGGAGGAAGACTCATTAACAATTTGTGATATTTGAATAACACAGTCTTATTTGCTGAAACCTAAGAAGACTTGAAAAACTTACTGATGAAGATCAAAGACTACAGCTTTCAGTATGGATAACACCTCAAAATAAAGAAAACAAAAATCTTCACAATTGAATCAATGAGCAACATCATGACAAATGGAGAAAAGATTGAAGCCGTCGAGGATTTCTTTTTACTTGGATCTGCAATCAGGAAATAAAATAACATATTGCATTGGACAAATCTGCTGCAAAAGGCTTCTTTAAATATTAAAAACACAAAGATATCACTGTGAGGACTAAGAAGTGCCTGATCCAAGCCATGGTATTTCAGTCACCTCATATTCATGTAGTAAACTCTGGTGGCACTGTGGTTAACATTGGGTTGCTAACTGAACAGTCACAGTTCAAAATCACCAGCTACTTTGTAGGAGAAAGATGAGACATAAATATTTACAGCCTTGAAAACCCTATGGAGCAGTTCAACCCTGTCCTGTTGGGTCTCTGTGAATCAGAAGAGATGCCATGGCAATAGATTTTCTTACGCATAAGAATAAGCATGTTGTTGTTAGGATGTTATTGTTGTTGTTATGTGCCATTGAGTCACACCTGACTCCTAGCCACCCCTCCTTGAGTTTCCAAGGCAGTATCACTATGGAAATAGATTGCCCAACTTTCCTTCTGAGGAGTGGCTGGTGGGTTTGAACCACCAGCCTTCTGGTTATTAGTCAAGTGCCTTAGGCACTATGCTACCTGAGCTCCTAAGAATATGCATATGCTAGACAAGAAATAAGGAAGAACAAAGAAGAATTCTTTGAATTATGCTATTAGTGAAGAATATTGACTATACTATGGACCTCCAGAAGAACATCTGTCTTGGGAAGAATATAGAAAGAATGTCCATCAGAAGCAAAGATGGCAAGCCTTCATCTCAGGTAATTTGGAAATGTTATCAGGAAAAAAGAGTCCCTGGAAAAGGACATAAGTGAAAAAGAGGAAGACCCTCAACCAGATTGATTGACACAGTGGCTGTAGCAATGGGCTCAAACACCGCAATGATTTTGAAGATGGAGCAAGACCAGGCACTATTTCTAAAACAATTCAATGAACCTAAGAACAACATCACATAATGTCTTATAGTTGGTATTTGTCTTATAGATTGTTTAGTGATATCAAGGTTTTGAAAGAAA
>NW_006921838.1:4938079-4938646 GCF_000298275.1 Orycteropus afer afer
GGGTTGCTATGAGTCAGAGACAACTCGACAGCATCTAACAACAACAACATGCTTTGAGACAAATACAAAGAGCATTCTTTTGAGTATTAGGGAATTTCCCTAGGAGAATAAAATTAGGAAAGATTGCTGCCATGGAGAGCTAATGGTTATGTGTGTATGAGGTATGTAGAAGACAATGGAAGTGATCTAAAAGGAAACATAAAAGAAGACTGGTTTAGAATACCCAAAAGCCCTGAATCAAGCACTGACTTTGTAATCAAATAAGGTGGTTTGGATCCCATGTTCTCTTCTGACATGTTGGTTTAACTATCCAGGACAATTTAATCATGTATAACCTGGGGGTAGCAATACCTATCTGAGAGACTAAAGAAAAAAAATGAGATAATGTACATAAAGTATCCAGCCTAGACTATGTTTTTCCTGATAGTGCCTAAGGCATTTGACTGCTAACCAGAAGGCTGGGGGTTCAAACCCACTAGCCACTCCTTGGAAGGACGGTTGGGCAATCTACTTCCGTAGTGATACAGCCTCAGAAACCCAAGGAGGGATTGCTGTGAGTCTGTGAGT
>NW_006921838.1:4941679-4943352 GCF_000298275.1 Orycteropus afer afer
TCACACTCGAGTGAGGTACAGGCTTAGCTATTGTGAACTAGATAGAAAAAGCACAAGTAACCATTCAAACTTGTGAAGTATGAATATATGAGTCTTATTAATTATCCTTTGAGTTCCAGGGTTTAGCTTTTAGTTGTAATAAGGAAACAGCCCGATGAAATCTTTTGTAAAAGCACTTTATAGAAGCAAATGGACAAAGGCATCACTCGATTGCTCAGCACCTTGTTGTTGTTGTTGTTATGTGCTGTCGAGTCGCACCCGACTCATGGTGACCCTTCCTTGGGTTTCCGAGGCGGTATCACAACGGAAGTAGATTGCCCCATCTTCCTTCTGAGGAGTGGTTGGTGGGTTTGAACCGCCAGCCTTCTGGTTAGCAGTAAAGTGCCTTAGGCACTACGCTACCAGTGCTCCTGCAGCACCTTAGCTATGTGATCTCTATTGGGTGGGGTATCTGACAATAAATGAAGAGAGGGCATGGGAGAGGCCAGGCTGGTTTGAGCAGAAGGGGCTGTTCACAATCCGGAAAAGAGCTTGTCTTATTGCAAGAGAAGGAAGTGCCTTTCCCAGGGAAGATGCTGTCAGCTTTTTTCACAGGGGATGCTGACCCAGGCAATTTAACCACCTTTCAGAAGCAATCTGTCTGCTTTTCTGTTTTGCTGTGTTTCATCTGATTCATTTCAGCTCTCTTTTTCTCTCTAAATTGCCTACGCAATTCCAAACAAGTCCCAGGGAAGAGGGAGAATGGATGCCTGCCGATGCCCACCTATACCCTGGCTTCTACTCATTAGCTGTCCCTTTGCTGATTTAACAAACTACAAAGTTCCCATTTGTCAGGTGGGAAATGATCAAGGTAAAAAGCTATTTGCAAGCTGGAAGCATCCTGGCTGTCATTATCACCTTGTGGAGAAAGGCAGATGGGACACGCGCAAGGGCTTGGGCAGGGAAATAAGGAGACAAATGGAGACAGGTGTGAACACTTTCTTGAAAAAGGAACAGTGATAGGGAGAGAGAAACATAGGCAACAATGCTTCATAGCCTCCCTGGCACTGAATCAGGATAAAGAGCGAAAAGGCCTCCTTAGACAGCACAGCACTAGGATGAAGGCTCTGGAGTGGTGACATTGGGGTGTGAATGTTCTTCCTGTCACTTTCTAGTGAGTGACATCAGCAATTAATGTAACCCTTCAGAAGGTTGTCCAGACCTGCCTAGCAGCTCTACAGGAGAAAAGAACTGGTGATCTGCTCCCATAAAGATTATAGCCTAGGAAACCCTATGGGGCTGTCACACTGGATCACCATGAGCTGCAATCAACTTGATGGCACTTAACAACAGCAACAACATTACAACTTAGTTTTAGTCTTCTGCACTTTATTGGGATGTTTTTATGTTTACGTGAGACATCGCTTGTAATGCACCACGCATTTAAGTACACTCGGTAAATATTAGCAAATGGTGTTGCTGTTCCTGATATTTATTTTAAAGGGTGGTTAATGGAAGGAATGGAATGGAAGGAGCCCTGAGCCCTGGTAGCATAATGGCTGAAGTATTTGGCTGCTCACCAGTCAGTGGTTCAAGCCCACCAGCTACTCTATGGGAGAAAGTTGAGGCAGTCTGCTTCCATAAAGATTTATAGCTTTGGAAAATCGATGGAGTAGTTCTACTCTGTCCAATAG
>NW_006921838.1:4944557-4945096 GCF_000298275.1 Orycteropus afer afer
AGATATATTTTCTTTCTAGATCTGCCTTTTTTGTTGAAAATTTTGTGACTAACTTGTTAGGCATCCTGGTCTCAATATAGAAAGAAAAAGAAAATGGGGGGAGGGGATAGAATGACACAATAAAGAAAGCAAAGTCTGTGGCAGGAGACAATTTAAAACAGCAATTAGAGTCTAATTAAATCCAAAGTTTGGTATCATTATCAGAAGTGAAGACAGCTAATTATGCTGAAAGCGAGTTTCAGTTTGGGTTGTGGTCATTCAATAGGGGAATCTTTTCTTCCCAGCAGAAAACACTAATTTTGTAAAACACTTAAAAGATTCTTATAATGGATGGTATGTATGTGTATGCATTTTAATCTCTTTATCCGTATTGTCCATGTGGTATTTAGTCTTTGTACTTAAATCAACAGTAATTGTTTGTGGTAGCATGAGAAATTTTTGCCTCATTGATTTTCCATAGCACTGAAATGTCACATTAGCTCAAGGTGAAAAGCTAATAGGATGTGAATAATGATAATAATAATAATCAAAATTATAAT
>NW_006921838.1:4947978-4948456 GCF_000298275.1 Orycteropus afer afer
GAAACCCAAGGAGGGGTCGCTATGAGTCAGGGCTGACTCGACGGCACATAACAACAACAACAACAACATGAGAATGTCATAACAACAACAACAACCCTTGATTCCAACTGTTCTTAAAGATTTCTGAGAAAATAATGGTATACTCCTAAATATTTTTTTTTAAGAGAGGAGTTAATCTTCTCAGAGATAAACTATAAAATCCACCCAATTATGATTATAATGAATAGTAATATATAGTTATTGTAAATGAGAAAAAAATTCCCAGGCCATTTAGAGACTTGACACTAATAAAACAAAAGGGTTCTGCATACATGAAGTTTCAGGTTGGGGAAAAAAGAAATCTGAGACAAGTTTTGCCAATATCCACTCAAATACTAATCAAAAGGAAAGGTGTTAAATTAATTAACTGATATCTTTGTCCTTGGGGAAAACATATCACGTAACAATAAACTGTTCAGTCTTACAAATACTTTTCATT
>NW_006921838.1:4951331-4951834 GCF_000298275.1 Orycteropus afer afer
AACTGGAAGCTGTCAAAAATGAAGTGGAACACATAAAAATCTATAAATTAGGCATTAGTGAGTTGAAGTGGACTGTTTTTGGCCATTCTGAATCAGACAACCACATGATCTACTATGCCGGAAATGACAAATCGAAGAGGAATGATGTGGCATTCGTCGTCACAAAGAGTGTTTCAAAATCTGTCCTGAAGTACAACACTGTCAGTGATAGGATAATATCCATACACCTACACGGAGATCAGTTAATACTACTATTATACAAATTTACACACCAACTACCAAGCCAAAGATGAGGAAACTGAAGATTTCTGCCAATTTCTACAGTCTTAAATTGACCAAACATTCACTCAATATGCATTGATTATCACTGGTGACTGGAACGCAAAAGTTGGAAACAAAGAAGAGTTACTGATAGTTGGAATATAAGGCCTTGGTGATAGAAGTAATGCTAGAGATTGCATGATAGAATTTTGCAAGACCAACGACTTATTCATTGCCAATTA
>NW_006921838.1:4953144-4958715 GCF_000298275.1 Orycteropus afer afer
TAGAGCAGGAGGCTATGGTTCGAACAGAATAAGGGGATACTACATGGTCCAAAATCAAGAATGGAGTGTGTCAAGGTTGTATCCTTTCACAATACTTATTCAATTTGTATGATGAGCAAATAATCTGAGTAGCTGGATTACATGAAGAAGTATGTGGCATCAGGATTAGAGGAAGACTCACTAACAACCTGAGATACATGGATGACACAACTTTGCTTGCTAAAAGTGAGGATGACTTAAAGCACATACTGATGAAGATTAACGACTACAGTCTGCAGTGTGGAGAAAAGATGGAAGCTGTCAACGACTTCATATTACTTGGTTCTACAATCAACACCAATGTAAGCAGCAGTCAAGACATCAGATGATGTATTGCATTGGGCAAATCTGCTGCAAAAGACCTTTTTCAAATGCTGAAGAACAAAGATGTCTCCTTAAAGACTAAGATGCACCTAACCTAAGCCATGGTGTTTTCAATCACCTCATAGTCATGTGAGAGCTGGACAATGTATAAAGAAGAATGAAGAAAAGTTGATGCTTTTGAGTTGTGGTTTTGGAGAAAAATGCTAAGAGTACCATGGTCCACTAAAAGGACTAACAAATCTGTCCTGGAAGAAGTGCAGCTGGAATGCTCCTTGGAAGCAAGAATGGCCAGACTTCATCTCATCTACTTTGGTCATGTTGTAAAAAGGAACTATTCCCTGGAGAAGGATATCATGCTTGATAAAGTGGAGGGTCAACAAAGAAGGGGAAGTCCCTCAACAAGATGGAGAGACACAGTGGCTGCAATGATGGGCTCAGGTATAGCAAGTATCATGAAGCTGGCACAAGACCGGGCAGTGTTTCCTTCTGCTATGCATAGGGTCACTAGGAGTTGAAGACAATTCAGTGGCACCTAACAATAACAACAACAAAGTGATGATGATTTTTAGGATTGTGTAATACCAGCACAGCATATTCATTAACTGTAAATTCTAATTATTTTCTGACTATCACCAAGTACTAAAATTCCCATGATTTATAATCTCTCCAGAAATTGCCCAAGTAGAATGTGCTTTCTCTGCCAGGAGTTAATAGGCCAGACATGGTTCTGAAATCCTGAAACTGCCTTTATTATATGATGAGTCATTTGGGGCTTAAGGGAGAACTAGATCATCCTCATAGCTCTTCAGGGACCAGAGGACTCCAGTGACACATTTGGTAATGACACTCCACGGAGAAGAACAGCAGACAGGCAAACTAATTCCTAAAGTCTGAAAGCAATTACATATGTTAATTGCCAAGTAATGTATGCAAATGAGCAGAAGTATGTGAGTGTGATGATTATCCATCTCTAACTGAAAACTGTTTCCTTTTCTACAGAATTCTCTTCTCTTAAGGGTATTTCTATCAGATGAAAGACACCCACATCTAGGTTTTACTAAACGGAATGCCATTTCAACTTGGTTTGTAAACTTCTAGCCAGGATCAGGGAGGACTGATCATTTGAGTGCTACGTACTTCAGTGCAACAAGTAAACAGTTGGGTTTGATGTTAAAATTCTCTTGTAAAAATATGGGAATGCTTAATCTAATAATTCTGATCAAGGAGTAAATAGGAATAGTTGAAGTGAAAAGGTAGTCGCATTATGGTTTATCTTTGAGGGTTGTTTTCTTTATCCTCCATCTCTTTCTTTAACCACCTATAAACCCCAAGCCACTGGTTGCCCTCTCTAGTTCCTTGTGCCTGTATTTCCTCATGTGTAAAGCAGAAACGATTCCATCTACTTGATCTTAAATTAGATATTATTAAGAGGAGACAAATTACTGAGAAAAAGTCATATGAAATAGTGAACACAGTGAATGTTAAAAAACAACGAAGCCCTATAGAAATCTAATTCTCACCAATTTGTGATTTTTCTATATATAAGCATTGAACTAGGACCTTCCAAACTGATGAAAGTGCTATTGTTTAATTCAGAGTTCAATCAATTTTTGCTTTCATTTTTCTTCTTTGTTTAGTCCTGCATACAGACACAGACACTGTATGATAAAACTAAAGAAAACGCACAGGGGGAGGAAAAACTGAACACTAAAATCTAAAGAAAATAGATTTAGACTAAGAGTTGAAACTTCTCGGGATCCAATTCCCCTGTGTGACTCTTTGGCCTCATTTTTCTCCACTTTCAAATACATATTTCTTACTTGCTTGATGAAGCTACTATGTGAGAGATGTAGGTTATCTACTTAAACTCTAGAGCATTGGCAGGGAATGGAAGACCAAGGTAAATTTCATTTTTCAAGGAGAGATGAAGAGATGATATAGAGAATAAAAGACAAATTAGTTACCACTTGCACCATCCATTTACAAAGGTTTTTAATGTTCTATCCAGCATGTCATACTATCTTGATAACCACCAGAGAGGTGGGTAAAATCACCTTTCCTTATGGGAAAGGAAATTGAAGTTCAGAAAGTTTGAGGGACTCTCTCAAGGACATACAGAACAAATAATTGGTGTTTTGGATGGAATAATTCTTACCCCAGTGGCCTTAAATGGGTGGCAATCAGAATCTTTAATCTGTGTGATTTCTGAAGATAAAATAAATCCAGGCCTAAAGGCAGGTAACTCATTGAGCAAAAAGGATTAAGAGCCAAAAGACAGAGTCATTTTTCCTAATGTTATAAGAAGTTAGTAGTGTGTGAGTGAGAGGAATTCTTGAACTAGGAACCTCATTCAAAAAACACTAAGAATAGCAAAAAATGAGATAATAGCCATACAAAACTACTGAAACAAAAATGGAAAAACCAAAGAACCACCTTGAAGCTGAGAAAACAATAACATAACACTATCGATGAAGTTAAAAATCCTCAAGCAAGTATTTGGGAAAGTAAGGAAAAACAACAACAACAACTTTAAATCAGAAATACAAAAACAAAGCAAAGCAAAATAAACAGAAAAAAAAGAAGGAAGGAATAGAATGAGGTTTCATGCTGTTGGGGGCTCAAATCCCAGTAACTCCATTAGAACTGGAGTCCTTCGTGAGGCTCAGCCTGAATCCTGCGGGTGGTGTCACTCAGGCTTCCTTTGTTGTGGATGTCTCCTTGTCCCACATTCCAGTGGCCCTTTGGAAGCCTGGAATCTCAATGTCACCAGCCCCCAGGGTCTCACGTTTGGGATGACTAGCAGGATCCATCTTCCATGCCTATCCATTCCACCAGGCCATTCCTCCTTAAGCTTTTTTTCTTGCCCTTTGAGGTCTGGACAGGCAAGTCTCCTAGACATCTGCCTGGAATATAAATACCACTCGTTCCTTATTCTTCTTGTTAGGTGCCATTGAGTCACCTCCGACTCATAGTGACCCTAGGCACAACAGAACGAAACACTGTCCAGTCATGTACCAGCTTCGCAATCCTTTCTACACCTTAGCCCATCGTTGCAGCCATTGTGTCATTCCACCTCATTGAGGGCCTTCCTCTTTTGCACTGCTAACCAGAAGGCTGGTGGGTTTGAACCACTCCACAGAAGAAAGATGGGGCAATATAATTCTGTAAAGATTTACCATCTGGAAAACCCAAAGGGGGTCACTATGAGTTGGAATCGACTCAATGGCAGTGAAAAAAACCCTTATTCTGTTGTTGTTGTTATGTGCCGTGGAGTTGGACCCAACTCATAGTGACCCCTCCTTGGGTTGCCGAGGCAGTATCACTACAGAAGTAGATTGCCCCATCTTCCTTCTGAGGAGTGGCTGGTGGGTTTGAACCACCAGCCTTCTGGTTAGCAGTCAAGTGCCTTAGGCACTATGCTATTCTAGGCACCTCAAAATTTGTCAAGTGACTGCTTTTGCTTTGGGAGGCAGACCAATCCGAAACCCACACAGTTGCCTTCGAGTCTACTCCAACTCATGGCAACCGATGTGTCTCAAAGCAGAAATGACAAAAGGGCACATCCATGAAAACCCCATGGAGTGTTCCCTAGGCTTTTCATGGCTGTGATCTTTTGGAATAAGATTGCCAGGACTTTCTGCTGAGGTACTTCAGGAAGAGTTTGAACTGGTAACGTTGGTAAATAGTGGAGAACTTAACTGTGCCAGCCAGGTAACAGAGCTAGTTGTATAATCCCATCCTCCTCCAACTGGAATGTGTGAAGTGGTAGAGTTTCATTATTCTGCAAAGGTAACCTTCTTTCCATCCCAGTATTCTTTCAGTAATAGTCCAGGGGTAGGAGCTCTGGTAGCATTGTACCTAACGCACTTGACTACTAACCAGAAGGCTGGCGGTTCAAACCCACCAGCCACTCCTCAGACAGAAGGTTGGGCAATCTACTTCCACAGTGATATCACCTTGGAAACCCAAGGAGGGGTCGCTACGAGTCGACACATAACAACAACAGGGGTAGGGTGTAGCAGCTAGGTGTGTTGAGGGAAAGGGGATCCATTGAGCATTTGGAGGAGTTCTTATTAGAAAATATTAAAACTGTTTTAAGTTTACATCCCAATGAGTTGAGACTTCTAACTGTAATTAAAATAATATTAATAAAAATATAACAATGGTAATAATTTTATCTTTCTAGTTCATCAGCAAAAGTTATCTGTAAGTCTTTGTTTCCTGTTTTTCTGAGGGTAAAGCCATCTTTTGATCATACCATAGAACAAAGAGTTATTGGTAAGCAAATAATTCAAAGGGACCAAGTCAGTGAATTTGGCAAGGCTTATGGGCTTCTAAATGATGGACATTTTAGCAAGTGAATGGTAAGGGTGGGGAGTTCTACAGGGAGTTTTGTGCCTTGAAATTTAATGAGTATCTTGGGGGAGTAATTCATTAGGAAATGAGAAAGCAAATGCTCTGTCAAGGGGCTTTTGAAACTATTACTCTGTTTTAATCAGCAGGCTTGATTTTCCATTAATAAACAAGGGAAAATGTTTTCCCTGGCCAGGCAGCTCTTTCAACAAGAGACTTTGTTGGTTTTTAATAAAGCAAAGTGTTTAGAGGCCTAGAGATTGGCACATGTGAAAAGGTTTGTGGAATTTCAGAGTCAGAAAGATTTCAAACATTTTTATTATTATAGAAGAAAAAGTTACTAACCATAAAATAAGTAGCATTGTCATACATTTTATAGCAAGGTGTGCAGTCTTGGGCAAATGTCTTCACCTCTTTGAACTTCAATTTTCTCCTCTACATTGAAAAATAAAAATATTTACTACATAGAGTACTTTTAGGGAGCTGTGGTGGCATAGTGCCTAAGGCATTTGACTGCTAACCAGAAGAAAGGTGGTTCAAACCCACCAGCCACTCCTCAGAAAGAAGGTAGAAGCTACTTCTGTATTGATACTGCCTCGGAAACCCAAGGAGGGGTGGCAATGAGTCGGATCCTGCTCCATAGCAGTGCTTTTGGTTTTTATTTTTAGAGTACTTTTAAGTTTAAAGTGACACATGTAAAAAAAAAAAAAAAACCTCACTGCCATGGAGTCTTAGCCGACTAATAGAGACAGCTTCTTGGGTTTCTGAGGCTGTATCACTACAGAAGTAGATTGCCCAACCTTCCTTCTGAGGAGTGGCTGGTGGGTTTGAACCACCAGCCTTCTGGTTAGCAGT
>NW_006921838.1:4958930-4960747 GCF_000298275.1 Orycteropus afer afer
GGGAAACCCAAGGAGGGGTCGCTATGACTCGGGTACACTCCACGGCACATAACGACAACAACCAGACAGCACATAACAACAGCAATAGGAAAGTGAAGATTCAAACCCTAATCTGTCTGATTCCAAAATCCAACCTCTTAATCCTTTCATGACTGAACTCTCGTTTCCAGATTTGTAGATATCATGTTTTTGTTTTTGTTTTGCTAATGGAATGCATGCTGTATCTTGTGTGATTTTAAATAATTGTTAGGTACAATGACTTTATAAATATTATGTGGGGTATATATGTCTCAAAGGACTCTGGTGGTAGGATAGCTGGGATGAGGCATGAAAAAAATATTGACTTGAATATATTACCTAATTCCAAACACCATACCTTCCCAAAAACACAAAGGAAACAGTAGATACACTTACAAGCCTGATCTCACTGTAGAAAAGCCCAAAGAGACCAAATTTTACACAACCACTCCTCCAGGATGCTCTACCTCATACACTAACCTCTTAACACAGGAACATGGCATCAGTGAGCTTCTTCCTTTTCGTTTTTTGTGGTTAGGCAAGGCCCCACCCCAATGCCAGCACATAACTACCTGAGAAAAAAAGCCTTCCAAGAAACCCAAGTGGTACTTATATATACCATGGGTTAAGAAGGAGTTTAATCTTTACCCTCTACTGCCTCTACTTTTATAGGAAATTGCCAAGATGATCAAATACAAGTGCAAGAGTAAATGGATGAAGAGCAATGTCATACAAATTTTTGAGGCTGTCAGGATAACTCCTGGCCTTAATGATCAGATCTAAAGGCTTCTGGTAGTAATTTAGGGGAGAAAAGAAAGAACTCCATGAAAGTAGAGAGGCTAATTCTTTTGTTCAATAATCTCTCCCTAGCTCAATAATGCATAAATCTGATTTATTGCATCTATTTATTGAAAAGATGAAACATAACCAAACACCTATCAAAGGAAAGAGTACATTTGAGTGACAAACACTTATTTTAAGACAAACATTGATTTCGAAACTAAATCCTTTAAAGGGGATGATATTATTACCCTTAAAGGTTTACCTCATAAAAGTCCTAACATTTTACATAGCAATCCCAACTATGATGGCAGAAGCAAACAAACAAAAATTTGAAATAACATATAGAGACCAGTTGGAAACCAGAGAATTTCACAATTAACAAGCAATAAGAAGCCAGTGAACTCTTAGAATATGTCCCTGAAACAGAATAATATAGACTATTACTTGAATAAATTGTTGGCACTTAATCTTTGGTCTACATGGCCTATGCTCCTAACAATCAAAATTATGAAAGACTCAGTGTAAGAACAAATAGTTCTAGGAATACTTATCATTGTTGTCTACACACTGTAAATATAAGTATGCAGGTTTAAAAATTCAGGAAAATATGGGAAAGATACTACATGTAGGTTCTTAATTGCATACAAGAGAATACATTCTAGCTAACTAAAGCAGAAGGGGGTTTATGGAAGGCAGTTATCTGTTTCTCAGAATTTGAAGAAGGGAGAGCATCAGGTTTGGAGGGCATAGCCAGGAACAATGCACTTAGAGAAAACACGGAGTCACAGTGCAGGACTGTGCCAGCAGAATAACGATTGCTGCTACTTCAACCCACCAAACCATGAAGCACCTTTGACACTACAGCCTGGATGCCAGCAACTCAGAAAAACTAGCCTAGAACTAGACATCTTTACCTCCATGCTTTCCAGGAAATCCAACTCCACATTTACATATCCTACTTCTTTACCTAAGCCTCTTGTGGTCATCTTTGGAAATCAAAGTTGTACATCTGCACC
>NW_006921838.1:4964897-4989431 GCF_000298275.1 Orycteropus afer afer
GAGGAGTGGCTGGTGGGTTTGAACCACCAGCCTTCTGGTTAGCAGTCAAGTGCCTTAGACACTATGCTACCAGAGCTCCTGTCATGTATAGAATTAAGATTTACAAAACATGTTTTGAGGGGACAAAATTCAATCCAGAACACATACTTTCTGATAAAATGTGAAAAAATCAAAAAACCAAACTCATTGCCGTCGAGTCAGAGCTGACTCATAGCTACCCTTCTTTGGGTTTCCGAGGCAGTACCACAACAGAAATAGGTTGTCCAACCTTCCTTCCCAGGAGTGGATTTGAACCGCCAGCCGTCTGGTTAGCAGTCAAATACCTCAGGCACTACACCACCAGTGCTCCCGTGATATCTCTAGGTGGGCCATTATTCTGTTTACCACAACCACAAAGTTCACCTTGGCTACAGGTTCTTGTTCTTAACTGCTGTAGAGTTGGGTCTTGACTCATGATGACTCCATGAACAAAAGATACAAAGCAGACCATTTTGATCTATAGGTTTTTTGCAGACAGATTTTCAGAAGTAGAATGTCAGACCTTTCTTCCTTGTCCATCTTAGTCTGGAAGATCCACTGAAACCTGTTCAGTACCACAGCAATGTGTAAGCCATGACTGACAGATGGGTGGTGGCTGTACATAAGATGTACTGGATGCTAATTGGACTCTGGTCCCCTGCATGAAAGGTTAGAATTCTACCACTGAACCGCCGAACACCCTGCTCAAGTATTTACTGGTTGAACCACACCACACTGCACAATATTTACTGACGCAGTGCTTTTATTAAAATTGAAGTCACACATATGAAAGAGGGAAAAAGAACTTCTTCAAGAAATATCCTTCACAGATGTAGATGACTTTGAATTTAGTATAGTATATTAATAATAGAAAAAAAAATCATTAAAAATGTTATGGATTGAAATGCAAATTTATATACTTCTAGAAAGAAGTTGGCCTTAACTAATCAGATATATTAATTGCAAATACATTGCAATTACCTCTTAAACTACAGAATCAAGTGTCTTTCAAACATAAAACCCTAAATGGCAACCCATCTGAACATAAAGGCCAAATTCTCTGCCATGGCCTAGGAAGTCATGCATGAGAAGGCACCACCCACTTTTCTGCTCCCTCTGGCACCATTCGTGCATCATTTCTCTCTGAATCTATATTAACCTTCAGTTGCTCGGATGTACCATCCTCCTTCTCATTCCAGAGCTTTTTCATGGGCCATTTCATTTAACTGATCAGCTCCTAGTTAGTATCTTTCATATTTCAGCACAGAGATCACTTAGGGAATCATCTTTTAAGACATATAATTAAATCAATTCAAATTTATTGCTGTAAGTTCTCAATAAATTCACGTATTGGGGGGAGGACTCATGGTACAATGGGAAACTTAAACTTCAGTGTTCTAAGTCCTAAGTATTCTGCCATTTATGCAGTTGTTGTCTTTGGCCTAGTGATGTCACATACCTGAGACTAATGTTATCTATGAAATGAGGAATTAGACTACATTACAAGACTTCCTTCCTGCTATCATGTTCTGTGATTTTCTTTTCATAATATATGCATGTAGCTTCTATTTCTGGAATAATACTCTCTGGCTCATGAAGAAGATAACAACACATGCTTCCTAGTAGGCTGGAATTTTGGTCTGCTTGGGAACATGGCCCCCACACATTAAACAAACAAGTAACAACATTTGCTCCCAAGAAGTGGTTAAAACAATGGCAATGGGATGATGAGTGGAGAATATGGAGTGTGTGGAGGTTGGAGAGAGAATATCATGGTCTTGAAGCCATGCATTTAAATTTCCCATTGTACCATGTGTCCTCCTCCCCCCAGTAAGTGAATGAATGACAAGTTAAATGAACTTCTTTTTTAAAAAATGAATGAATGAGACTTTCGAGGGACACCTAATGCCATGGATTAGCGTCAAAAGGGTTTTTACCATGAAAGAAAAAAGAATGAGAGCCAGAGGATCCCATTACTTGCCCCAAACACAAGCCCTTTCTTCTCTATTTGCTGCTCAAAAGCCTGTGCTTATCAATCAATATGATAAATGGAGCTATGTCTATCTCAGAGCAACCTCTTTACCCACACTGGAGTCATCTGAACTTGCTTCTATGGTAGAAACACGTCAAACAAATAGACAGATTATGTTGCTCTTATTTTAAGGATCAATTTTATAGTTTTAAATCTTTTTTCTTTTAATTTTTGTGGTCACAGTATCACAAAATAGATATGGAATGAAAAGTTGTCTACAATTAAATATTGTTGTTGTTGTTATGTGCCATTGTGTCGGACCTGACTCATAGCGACCCCTCCTTGGGTTTTTGAGGCAGTATCACTAAGAAAGTAGATTGCCCCCTCTTCCTTCCAAGGAGTGGCTAGTGGGTTTGAACCACCAACCTTCTGGTTAGCAGTCAAGGGCCTTAGGCACTATGCTACCAGAGCTCCCATAAATAGAACTAAATAGAAGGTCTAAGAATAGCAGATTCCATGAGCACCACTTAAAACATATTCCTCAAGCTGAGAATTGGGCCTAATGCCAGCAGTAGGATCTTGGAATTTAACCTAATTCTCCCTCCCAAGAGCCTAAGATGACCAAAGATACAGGCACCACTAATGCACAAGGCTTTATTTACATCAATCATCTGCATGTCACAGTCCATGTCCTTTATATCACTGGCCAGTGAATAGCAGTATTTTAACCACAACTTCTTAATTAGGCTGTGATGATTTATTGTGCTAATGGAACTTGAATAGTTGAGGGAAGGCAATGTGAATTATCTCAGATTAATTTAAAAAAAAAAAAAGCCTCACCACTGTCGAATCATAGCTACCCCTTTTTGGGTTTCCATGGCAGTATCTCTATGGAAGTAGATTGCCCAATCTTCCTTCTGAGGAGAAGCTGACGAATTTGAACTGCCAGGCTTCTTTCTGGTTAGCAGTCAAATGCTTTAAGTACTATGCTACCAGAGCTCCCAGATTAATAAATACAGATGTTCAATTCCCAATATTACACTACAAAGATACTAGATTTTTTGGTATCCTTTCAGAGAAACATTTTCTTGTTATCCATAAAGTTTTCTTTGGCTAATTTTTTGGAAGTAGATCTCAGGTTCTTCATCTTTGTTTGTCTTAGTCTAGAAGGTCTGTTGAAATGCATCCATCATGGTTGACCCTGCTGGTACTTGAAACACTGGTGGTATAGCTTCCAACATCACAGCAACTTGCAAGCCACTGCAATAACAAACTGACAGATGATAACTCTAGTGTGGAAAATCTTAAAACTATGGAAGTCACTTTGATGACTAAGGTATGCCTGACTCAAGTCATGATATTTTTGATTGCTTCATATGTATGTGAAACCTGGACAATGGAAGAGGAAGAAGACTGAAAAACATTGACACATCTGAATTAAGGAGTTGGTAAAGAATATTGAATATACCATGAACTTCTAGAAGAATAAGCAAATGTCTTGGAAGATATATGACCAGAATATGCCTTAGAAGAAAGAATTGCAAGACTTTTCTTGCTTACTTTGGAGATGTTATCAAGAAGGACCTATCCCTGAAGAATGACATCATGCTTGGTAAAGAGTCTGACGTCTTGACTGCTGCTTCCATTGGTGTTGACCATAGAACCAAGTAAAATGAAATCCCTGACAACTTCAAACTTTTCTCAATCCACCATGAAGTTGTTTATTGGATCAGTTGTGAGGATTTTTGTTTTCTTTATATTGAGGTGTAATCCATACTGCAGACTGTAGTCTTTAATCTTCATCAGTAAGTGCTTCAAGTCATCCTCACTTTCAGCAAGCAAAGTTATGTCATCTATGTATCACAGGTTGTTAATGAGTCTTCCTCTAATCCTGATGCCATGTTCTTCTTCATATAATCCAGTTTCTAGATTATTTGCTAAGGATACAAGGTGGATAAGTATGGTGATTGGATACAACCTTGACGCACTCCTTTTTTGATTTTGAACCATGCAGTATCCCCTTGCTCTGTTCAAATGGCAGCCTCTTGATCTATGTAAAGGTTCCTCATGAGTACAATCAAGAGTTCTGGAATTCCCATTCTTCTCAATGTTATCCACAATTTGTTATGATCCACACAATCGAATGCTTTTGCATAGTCAATAAAACATAGGTAAACATCTTTCTGGTATCGTTTGCTTTCAGCTAAGATCCATCTGACATCGACAATGATATCCCTCATTCAATGTCCTCTTCTGAATCCAGCTTGCATTTCTGAAAGCTCTCTGTCAATACACTGCTGCAACCATTTTTGAATTATCTTCAGTAAGATTTTACTTGGATGTGGTATTAATGATATTGTTCAATAATTTCCACATTCTGTGGAATCACTTTTCTTTGGAATGGGTACAAGTATGGCTCTCTTCCAGTCAGTTGGCCAGGTAGCTCTCTTGAAAATCTTTTGGCAAAGCCTAGTGAGTGCCTCCAATGGAGCATCCATTTGCTGAAACATCTCAGTGCGTATTCCATCAATTCCTGGAGCCTAGTTCTTCACCACTTCCTTCAGCAAAGCTTCGACTTCTTCTTTCGGTGCCATTCGTTCTTGATCATATGCCACCTCCTGAAATAGATGAAGATTGACAAGTTCTTTTTGGTACAGTGACTCTGTGAATTGCTTCCATCTTCTTTTGATGCTTCCTGAATAATTCAATAATTTGCCCATAAAATCTTTCAATATTGCAACTTGGGGCTTAATTTTTTTTTTTTCTTTTTGTCAGTTCTTTCAGCTTGAGAAATACTAAGCATGTTCTTCCCTTTTGGTTTTCTAACTCCAGCTCTTTATACATTTCGTTATAGTAATCAGCTTTGTCTGCTCAAGTTGTTCTTTGAAATCTTCTGTTCAGCTCTTTTATGTTGTCATTTCTTCCATTTGCTTTAGCTATTCTCTGCTCAAGGACAAGTTTGAGTCTCTTCTGACATCTATTTTTGTTTTTCTTCCTTTCTTATCTTTTTAATAACCTCTTGCTTTCTTCATGGGTGATGTGCATGATGTCATCCCACAATTGCTCTGGTTTTTGCTCATTGGTGTTCAATGCATCACATCTATTCTTTAAATTGTCTCTCGGTTCAGGAGAGATATTATCAAGGTCACACTTTGGCTCTCATGGACTTGTTTTAACGTCTTCAACTTCAACTTGAATGGGCATATGAGCAGTTATGGTCTCTTCCACAATCAGCTCCTGGCCTTGTTTTGTCTGAAGATACTGAACTTCTCTATTGCCTCTTGCCACAGATGTAGTCAATCTGATTCCTGTGCATTCCATCTGGTGAGGTCCACATGTATAGTCATTGTTTATGTTGCTAAAAAAAGGTATTTTCAATGAATAATTTGTTGGTCTTGCAAAATTGTACCATGTAATCTCCAGCATGATTTCTATTACCAAGGCCATATTTTGCAACCACCAGTAACTCTTCTTTGTTTCCAACTTTTGCATTCCAGTCACCAGTGATAATCAATGCATCTTGATTTCATGTTCAGTCAATTTCAGACTGTGGAAGTTGGTAGAAATCTTTAATTTCCTTATCTTTGGCTTTGGTGGTTGGTGCATAAATTTGAATAGTAGTAGTATTAACTGGTCTTCCTTGTAGGTATATGGATATTATCTTACACTGACAGCATTGTACTTCAGGACAGATCTTGAAATATTGTTTGTGAAAATGAAGGCCACACCACTCCTCTTCAATTTGTCATTCCTGACATAGTAAATTATGTGGTTGTCTGATTCAAAATAGCAAAAACCAGTCCATTTCAGCTCACTAATGCCTAGGATATAGATCTCTATGTGTTCCATTTCATTTTTGACAACTTCCAATTTTCCTAGATTTATACTTTGTATATTCCACATTCCAATTATTAATGGATGTTTGCAACTGTTTCTACTCATTTTGAGTCATGCCACATCAGCCAATAGAGATCCCAAAAGCTTTATTCTATCCATATTATTAAGGTCATCTCTACTCTGAGGAGTCAGGTCTTCCCCAGTCAAATTTTGAGTGCCTTCTGACCTGATGGGCTCATCTTCTGGCACTATATCGGACAATGTTTCAGGGCTGTTCATAAAGTTTCCCAGTAATATATTAGACAGTGTTTCAATATTACTCATAAAGTTTTCACTGGCCAATTCTCTGAGAATTGGATGACCTATTCCTTCTTCTGAGTCTGTATCAGACCAGAAGCTCTGCTGAAACCTATGGGTAACGCTGCTGGCATTTTGCAAAACCAGTGGCTCAGCCTCCAGCCTCACAGCAACACATAAGCCACCACAGGAAGACAAACTGACAGATAATTCTATCTTCCTTAGTTAACCCTTCTGCACCTGCATAGAGGAACATTACATACATAGAGGAACGTTCGTTCAATCTTCCAAATAAACAAATAAATATACATTAAAACAATGAGGCTATATTTCATTTCTATTACAGAGACAAAATTTTGAAATAAATCACAACTGCCAATGATGGTAAAGTTGTGGTAAACTTCATAACTTGAATTTTTTTCTGATGCAGTTGAAATTTGGAAGTTATCATTTAAAAAAATCCAATATATAAATGCATAGTAATAGTTAACTTATCCTCAGAAATTATCTTGGAGAAACCATTGATTTAGGCTTTCTTTTTTCTTTTAAGATGTTGACTGCAATGTTAGATATAATACCTAACTTGAGAAATAATTAGAATATCCAACATTAGGGGAATTGTTTACAAAATAAAAAAATAGGTATTCTCACTCAATAGAATGTTTACAGTCATTAAAAATGTCTTAGAATTTCATAACATCATGTAAAATATGTGTGACATGAAAAGAATGGAGTACAAAACTCTATGTTCATACTAATTGCAACCATGTGAAACGTATTTGACTAAAAGTACATGTAAACATGGATTTTATTTTTTTTATTAGTTGAAAGTGTGGTCATCAGGAAAGCCTTTTGTGAACAACAAAATTATGTTATTTCTCAATTAAAATAAGGAAATAATGGACTGAGCCAGCTTTTACTGGTAGGAAATAAAATTATTCTTTTCATAAGTGAGGGTATTTATGCAGAGGTTAAGGAGAATTTTTTTTCCCCCCTCACATATGGCAGCAGCCTATTTTAGATAAAAACAAACAAACAAAAAAACTATGCTGTTTAAGCTTGTTAGTGCCACAAAATCTGAATAAAAAGTGAAAAACAAGCAAACAAACAAATGAACAAAACCATCAAGCCTGCATCAGATAAAACTTCCATTTGGGGCACTGTCCAGAAAAAATATTTTGTGTTCTTATTTTTTCCCACTTTCTTTCAGGAAATTTAAATTTTGGAGAATATAAGGCATCACAGTAAAAGTGCTTCTATAGCATTAAATTCCGGACCATATCGAAATTTGATGAGGATCACTAAAAAATTACAAGTTTATTGATTTTTCTGAAACTAATCAAACATCTGAACAGCTGACATTTTAACTATAAATGACTCTGCTCTCTCTCTCACCTCATATCTTATTCCTATATCTGCATCTTAGTCTCCTGCAAGAGTTAAGCTTCCCCCTCCACCCCCACCCAACCCCACCAAATAAATGAGCAGTTTAGTCTTTTCTTCCTGGTGTGGTCTGGCCTATTTCATGTGGGCACAATGGAGCTAGGTTCCAAAGGATCCCACTGATCCAAGTATAATACTGAGTTTCTAATGCAAAGATGCAGGGACACACTTTTAGATTTTAAAATATATACAGTTTTAATTTGAAAGCTGTGCACGTTTGCTCTTCGAGTAAATGTAACAATGACTCCCAACACTATTCCTTTTTTCAGTATAACCACACTTGTAAGAAATTCCGTTTCTTTAGCAACAAAAGCATTCTAAGGACCTTAAGTCCTCAGTCCTCACATTTCTATGTGAGAAGAAAAGTCACCATAGTTTCTTTTGAACATCCCATTGTTGCCTCTCTGCCCATGTGGACCAACGCTGGAAGGGAGATAAACTTTCTAACTCGAAACCTGGGGTTAGACAGAAAAAAATAAATAAATGGAATTTATCACCTTATATTCATGATATACCTTGGCAGCAAAGTGACCCAGGTAGTTAAGAAGCATATTGTATGCATCACAACTTAATGAGATCTTGGACTTTGTGGTCTCCAATGAGATTTTCACTGGGAAATTTTTATCTTTATGGAAGTAGATTGCCCCATCTTCTCTCTATGGAGTGGCTTGTGGGTTTGAACTGCTAACCTCTGGTTAGCAGTCAAATGCCTCAGGCACTGTGCCACCAGAGTTCCTTTATGAATAAATCTTCTCCTGCATCCCAATGAGAGCTTGCAAAGTCTTTGAGAAGTGAGTGTGAACTCACAATCAGAATTTCAACTGGCCAAGTACTATAGTTAGTGACTAGAGAACTGTTTCCCAAGAAAGGAAATTTCTTCTTTTTGTGGGAGAGAATGGGTGAAAATATCTACTCTCTGAATGGCATATTTTCAGTGCAGAAGTAATTTTTTAAAATATGTACAGTCCCACATGAACTAAGTGGTGATTCAGTAGTAGGATTCTCATCTTCCATGTGGGAGACTAGTTTGATCCTTAGCCAATGTACTTCATGTGCGGCCACTGTGATGTAGTAAATGACATGGTATGGCTTTTCTAGCCATAGTCTTTGTGACTCCCACTGGATTACTGGGACCACGCAATTTAAACTCCTGATTGTTCAAGCAGGAGCTCTGGTGGCGTAGTGCCTAAGGCATTTGACTGCTAACCAGAAGGCTGGCAGTTCAAACCCATCAGCCACTCCTCAGAAGGAAGGTTGGGCAATCTACTTCTGCAGTGATACTGCCTCGGAAACCCAAGGAGGGGTCACTATGAGTTGGATCTGACTCAACAGCAGTGGTTGGTATTGTTAAAGTTATCCATGTGGTGTATTTCTGTTGAAGCAGCACAAAGTAATCTTCTGGGAAGTTTGCTCTCTCTCAGGTGTGGAATTCTGATGTTGGGATTGGTTAGTTTTGCCACTCTACCAAGCTTAAAATGAGTCCCCCTGCAGGCAGAAAGGAGTCTCTCACTGCTGGCTGAGAGAGATGCAATATTGAGAGAGAGATGCACTGCTGAGAGAGACCCCTGAATGAGAGACAGCAGGAGTGGAACCAAGAGGCATGAGACAGAGCAGCAGGCTTACCTGGCCCACAGAGGCAGAGGCCAGGCCAAGAGGCCAAGAGCTAGAAAGGCGTGTCTAAGGACCCAGCTGAGGGGAGACTATCCTGATCAAAGAACTGTATCCTGAGTGCATTCCTGAACTTGAATTGTAGCCTGTTGCTTCCCTAATAAACTCCATAATCTGTGAGTTCTGTATAGCCACTGCAGTCAATTATAGAACCCATCAGGGAGGTGGTAGGTGCCATGAGAGGGACAGATGTTGTCAAGGTTGGTAAGAGGGCTGCAGGATGGCAGTATGTCTGGCCTCATAGGAACAGGCCTTGGGCTTCTGATGGTGATTCTGTCTTCATCTTGTGGAGTTAGAGGAGTTCGGAAGATGCTGCTTCAGTGCCCTTTTATCAGCCACCACCCATCTGAGGTTTTTGTGTTATTATGATGCTAAACAGGTTTTGATGAGGGTCCAGACTACTAAAACAGGCTAGGAAGAAAGGCTTGATGAGCTTCTTCAAAAAACCAGCCACCGAAAACCTCTGGATCACAATGGTCCAATCTGCAACCCATCATGAGGATAATATAGCACTGGACTGGCATAGTGCCTAACACATTTGACTTCTAACCAGAAGGCTGGCAGTTCAAACACACCAGCCACTTCTAGGAAGGAAGATCGGGCAATTTGCTTCCATAACGATACCACCTCAGAAATCCAAGGAGGGGTTGCTATGAGTTGGATCTGACTGTATGCCAGTGAGTTGGCTTTCTTTGTGGGGGGGCAGCATTTTATTCTGCTGAGCATGATATCACCATGAATCAAGAGCTGACTTAAGGGCAGCTAACAAAAACAGCAATGCAGGGAAACCTGAAAAATGAAGATTTTTAAAAATGTTGTTGTTAGTATACTAATAAAAATAATAAGAACTCACACTTACCAAGAGTTTACTTTTTCATACAATTATTTTTGTTCCTCTAGCACTACCATGTCACACTATTCCTCTACTGAAAATCAATATATCAAAGAAGAACCTCTCTTCTCATACCAGGCTGAGTAGTTATATCGTTCAAGAGATATAGGCAGGTTTCTTAAAAAAAATAAAATCTTGAGTCCTTGTCATCAGTATTTACTTCAAATAATTATATTAATAACAATAATAACAATAACCATAGAAAATCTATTTTTGTCTG
The DNA here is from genome assembly GCF_000298275.1 of Orycteropus afer afer. Taxonomy (NCBI): domain Eukaryota; kingdom Metazoa; phylum Chordata; class Mammalia; order Tubulidentata; family Orycteropodidae; genus Orycteropus; species Orycteropus afer. Next base: position 4,975,245 of record NW_006921838.1, read on the forward strand.
TTTATTGAATATTAGTTAATATAATACTCTAATTAAATATTTTAATCTTTATACCAAAACTTATATTGCTTTTAATAACCAAAACAAAAATGTAGCCACTGACATGGAGTCAGAGCCCACTCATAGCGACCCCTCCTTGGCTTTCTGAGGAGGCATCACTACAGAAGTAGATTGCCCAACCTTCCTTCCTAGGAGTGGCTGGTGGGTTTGAACCACCAGCCTCTGGTTAGCTGTCAAGGGCCTTAGGCACTACACTACCAGAGCTCCTATAAATCTTTATGGAAATAGGTTGTCCCATCTTCCTTCTGTGGGAAGCTGGTGAGTTTGAACCGTCAACCTTCTGGTTAGCAGTCAAATGCCTTAGGCATTTCACCAAAGAGGTGTTAAATGATGTCTATGTTTAGGGAGAAGTGCAGACAGCACAATGCCAGAGGCTGTGCCCTCATCCTTTTTGGAGAGCCATAGTTCTCAAGAGCATATTAAAGATTAAAGGTAAAGTAATTAAAGGTAAAAGGTAAAGATTCCTATTAACTTTATCTCCCACAGCCTTTTCCCCAAATGTCTTTGCCCCTTGAACGGGAAGATCAGGACCGTTCAGGTTAAAGCTGAAGAAGAATGGGAGGCAAATTTCTTCTGAGGTGCATGGTTCATGGAGAAAAGGGTCTGAAGACAAATTAGGGTGAATAAATAAATCCTTTACCCACAGTGTCTACCACAGCTACATTACAACAGAAGATCCATTCATTTCACAAAGGTTTGGGGATGCCTACAGTGTGTGGGCCACTGTACTGAGCACCAGAAACATAAAAATAAGGATGACATTCTCTCTACCCTTCAGAATCTTTGAGTCAACAGTTTCCTACTTTTCTGTTAGAGCAGTGAGTTCTCAAACTTCAATGAGGGCTCATTAAACGATAGAGTTCTGTGTCCCAACCCAGAGTTCTGAATGAATATTTCTGATTAAAGAACAACTAAAGAAGTTGTTTCACTAACAAGTCATTGGGGATGCTGAAGCTACAGGCCCAGGAAGCATACTTTGAGAGCTACTGTGTTACAGTGGAGTTCCGGGGTGGTACAAATGCTGCTCAGCTGTTAACTGGAAGATTGGATGTTCGTATCCAACCCAGAAGAAATGCCTTGACAATCTATTTCAGAAAATCAGACATTAAAAACCTTGTTGTTGTTGTTGCTATGTGCCGTCGAGTTGGACCCAACTCATAGTGACCCTTCCTTGGTTTTCCGAGGCAATATCACTATGGAAGTAGATTGCACCATCTTCCTTCCAAAGAGTGGCTGGTGGGTTTGAATTGCCAGTCTTCTGGTTAGCAGTCAAATGCCTTAGGCACTACGCTACCAGAGCTCCCAGATTAAAAACGTTATGAATCGTAATTGTAGTCTGACACACGTGGGATTGCCATGAGTTTGATTCAACTTGATGGCAACTGATTTTCATGGTCCCAGAAAACGCTTTCTGTCATTAAACACAACTTCTAGATGAAAGAAGTTCAAAATTTTCATCTTAATATGTTGGTAGCTCTGTATTAATGGAAATATAATAAAAGTCGCAATGAATTGTCTTCTGTGGGTCATAAATGTGCTGCACACATGGCATGTATCACCTATTATCACCTTCACAACAAATCAGTCATAGATCCATTGATCAGTCATTGGTGCCCATTTCAGAGCCTCAGAGAGGTCTGGAATTGACAGTGCTCTCATAACTGGTGAAGTGCAGGGCTAGGATTCAAATCTACTCTTGTTATTCCAAAGCTTCTATATTTTTCACTATTTTACTGCTGAGGCCATGCCATTTGATGATGGTGGTTAGGAGGTGGAAGCTTGTGAGACAAGTGGCTTGCTAAACATCAGGAATCCTCAGTCAATAATTAATTGAATTTTCTTTTTCCTCCTTTTTTCCTGCTCATAAGGAAAGCACATCATCTCTTTAAAAACTGCACTCAGACAGTGCTAACAGGAAAAGAAAGGTTGTCTTCTGCCTCCCTGGAGCCTGGGGACCTCCCTGCCAAGCCCTGAGTTGCTTCTGGAAGTCAGCTTTCAGTCCCCTCTCCATGTCCCCACACCCTCCACAAGTGCAGGTGAAAGGCTCATAGTGCAGTGAGTGACACAGTGGCTGGGGGAGGGTTGTGTGTCAGCAGCACCACCAGCAGGAGAGCTGGAAGAGGGGACCTCCTTCAGTGCAGCCTGCCTAATCTTCATTCTATACTGGTTGTCATGGCGACAAGGGCAATGCTTGTGCAGGTGCTGTATTGTGACCGAGACACGTGCATCTCAAACGATGAGTGGAATTAAAGAGAATCTGCAGCTGGCTCTACAGCTCCAGCAGGAAGTCTCTGAATCCTGTGGAGCTCTAAGCAGTGGGCAGAAAATTGAGGAGGTTGGGCAAGTGCAGGATAGCTTAGAGAAGCTCCAAGTGGTTTTACCTGGCTGGAAGTTTAAGAGACATAGATGGGAGGTTCAGGCCCCAAGGATGTCATTGCTGATTAGAAAAGATGTGTCCCAACCTCATGTATGAGGCATATATATTGTTCTAATCTCTTCTTCACACCTGTACCAACTTCCAATTTTTAAGAAAAGCTCAAGAGTGAGTTCTTCCAAACCTAGAAAGCAGAAGAAAATTCATGGCCTTGCTCTATGAGTCAAGATTAAGTGGCAAGAAATTGGGCAATGTCTCCTAAAGAATATGTATGTTTCTGAGTGTGTATTTGGGATAGAGAGAGTCTGTGTGTGTATGTGGGTGTTCTTCCTTGAATAATAGGTTAGTGCTTCTCAAGAATTAGGGTGTTATCATCTCAGTAGGTCTCTGTGAGTCAGAATCAACTCTGTGACAACCAACAAAAATAACAGGATTTCAGGGTAGTTTGTGTGAAAAAGAGTAATACAGCCTTATATTTGTATCCTACCACTGACTGCTTCCCTGCAGCCCTCCTCCTCACCCTGATCTACTGACCCTTTGATCCTAGCCATGCCATTCTCCTGATCCTCTCTCCAACTCCATCACTGCTAGAAACATTAATACCTGATTCCAGAAAAGGAAAAAGAAATCAGAACTCTAAAGTGCTGAGCAGGCTTAGTGTGCTAGACATTTGATGAACATTCTCTCATTAAATCCAGGCAATGGAACTTAGAGGTAATTGTAATCATCTCCATTTTTGAGATAAGGATATTGAACTTCAAAGAGATTAAGCCATGTTCCCTAAATCAAAGATAGAAATTGATTTCAAATTTAAGTCAGTGTTGTCACCAAATCTCACTTTTTCCCACTGCACTTCCTTATCACACATGTCCTCAAAAAAAAAAAAAAAAAAGAAAAGAAAAGAAAGAAAGAAAGAAAAAGAAAAAACATACAGGAAGGAACATTCTTCTCTGGCCTTTTTGCCTCTGGTAATTTTCACACTTAACTGGCAAAAAGGTTAGAATTTCACTGCCTTTGGGTCCCATGTCCCAGAACTCTTATCTTAGTCTTCATTACTAATAACAGACAATACCTGTTGAATGATTTTGATTTGTTCTGGAAAGCATGGAATGCATTCTACAACCTAGGAAATGAGGACTATATTAAAGATTTTGATTCATATTAAAGATATGGAAACTGAGACTTAAGGAAATTATCTAAGGCCCTACAACATGTGTAAGGCAGAGCCAGGACTTGAACCCAAGTCTAACTGTTTCCAGAGTCCAGAACTTATTCACTATGTGATACTATAAGGCATCTTGTAAGCTTTTTTGCAGAAAAAAAAACAAAAAACCAAAAGAGATGTTATGCTTTGTTCTCTTGTTGGTTCCCATGGAAATAAAACTAAATTGTGTGCATTTGGGGCTTAACCAAGAGCATTTCAAGAAGCCCAAGATCATTACTCATATTTTCTTTTGTGATTTGTGTGTGTGTGTGTATATCTGTGTGTGTGTTTCTAGAATGTTCTCAGTGCCTATTGTTTTTGGTTGAGTACTTAGGTGTAAGCAACCTAACTTTGCAACTAAAATGACTTCCACAAAAGCTTCCCTTCTATGATGTGCTTGATAGAGATCAATGCATTTAATATCCATTTCAGGCTAATTAGCTAAAGCAAGGGTCCCATGAGCATGAAGAGCCAGAAGAAGGGACAATTCAGGACATCTTTGTCTAATTCCTCTTTAAATGCTAATAGCTTTGAGATTATTCTATTAACAGGCTGTATCAGAAAAGGCATAAAAGCCCTGTTTCATTTAATAAAGGGATCACCAAATGGATCGGAATGTTTGCAAAAGCCTGAGTAATTATCTATTCATTTAGGTCAAACTCCTTGTGGGCATCAGAAAAACATAACTAAGAAGAGCAATCCAATTTATGCATAGCCTGCTTCATTATGAAACAACCCCTGACCTCTGTGCTTCTACCTGCCTGGTGGAAAATAGACCTGCCATCCAGTAGCGAGTGAAGACTCCTTTCCTTGAAGTCCTAGAACTGCCAAACCATTTATAATGTGATAAATAAAAGCCATATTCTAACGCAATAGACACTGTTATGTAAAAAATTTGTTTGGCAAGGAGGTAAAGGAGTCTTAGACTAGTAACTAAACATGATCCAGATAATCAGAATGGCTTGAGTTCAAATCCTGTTTTTTTTTTCCCCCTTAGTAAACCGAAATACTTCCACCCCGAAGCAGCACTACGGCCCTCCTGCCGTTTATGAGAATATTAGACAAGTTACCTAACTATTCTAGGTCTCGATTTTGTCATTGGTACAGACTGAATCATGATCCTCAAATATATATAGAAATCCTAACCCTTATACCTGTAAATATGACCATGTTTGGAAATATTAGTTTTTCTTCTGTAATATTAATAAGACCATACCAGATTAAGGAGGCTCTAAACCTAATCACTTCTGAGTTATAAAAAAAAGAGGAATAGACCCAGAGATACATAGGAAGAAAATGTACACCAAGGAATGCCAAGGCACTCTTGGGACTATGGACAAAGACAAAGATTCATGGTCTGAATTAGGGCTTCTAGGTCCTGGAACTGTGGAAAAACTAATTTCTGTTCTTTAAAGCTACGCCCTTGTGTTTTTATTACAACAGCACTAGATAACTAGGATATATATTTATAAAATGAAATTAATCATAGTATTATGTTCACAAAGTTTATTTCAATGATAAAATTGAATATGTGTTTAAAGGGACTAGCCCATGTTGCTGTTGTAAGGGATTGTCAAGTTGTTTCCGACTCACAGTGACCCTGTGTACAAGAGAACAGAACACTTCCTGGTCGTGGGCCATCCTCACCAGCACTGCTATGTTTGAGCCCTTTGTTGCAGGCACTGGGTCAACCTATCTTGTTGAGGGCTTTCCCCTTTTTCACTGATCCTCTACTTTACCAAACATGATATCCTTCTTCAGGGACTGGTCCTTCCCATTGACATGTCCAAAGTATGTGAGATAAAGTCTAGTTATCTTCACTTCTAAGGAGCATTCTGGCTGTACTTTTTCCAAGACAGATTTGTTCATTCTTCTGGCAGTCCATGGTATATTTGATATTCTTTGCCAATATTAGAAATTAAAGGCATCAATTCTTCCTTGGTCTTCCTTATTCATGGTCTAGCTTTAACATATATATGAAGTAATTAAAAATAGCATGGCTTGGGTTAAGTGGACCTTAGTCTCCAGAGTGACCCCTTTTCTTTTTAAAACCTTAAAAAGATCTTTAAAAAAGATCTTTTGCAGCAGATTTGCCCAGTGCAATATGTTATTGTTCAAAATATGGCTGTAATTGCTACTTGGCTCAGCTACGGAGGTTGACTGTATCAAGGACACCTGAGAGGGCCAATGGAGAGTACCTCAAAGGCATGGTAACTGGCTTAAGAGTTTGGACACTCATTATTCCAGAAGGATCCATCCAATGAGCAGGTCCTGACACTTCAGAAAATGGGAGTCTATGGATTATACTCCTGTTTGATGGAAGATGGCATGCATCTCTTTTCAAGAGTTTAATTTTTTACTTTCTTAGAGAATAAAAATAATGGTCAAACCATTTAGGGAGAGAGTTGGTGAGAACTCAACAGGGTGTCTGTGCTCCAGCTGAGCAGGCTGAGGTTCAGTTCTAACAGTAGCTTTGCCCTGGCCAGAATTCACTATGGAATTGCAAGAAGAGCTTTTTAAAAAATGCACATTTCCAGGTCCTAACTCTGATCTACTGAATCAGAATCCCCAAGGGATAATCAGAATCCCCAAGCCAGTGAATTTGACTATAGTGCAATAAATTACTTAGTATGGTTCTTCTAGTCATGGTCTTTGTGACTTCTACCAGGTTACTGCCTTGAACAACATAAATGCAAGGTGCTTGTAGCCCACCAAGGGGACTGAATAGCTTGTTAGTAATGCAATTAAGGTATATGGCACACTTGTGTGGGTAGGATCATGGAAATAAGGTGTTTGCAATATGGTTTGTCATTCCACTTGGCTTAAAATGAGCCCTCCTAGAGGCAGAAGGTGGTGGTGGATATCTCACTACCATCAAGACAGACAACAGCCAGAAGTGGAGTGCATCCTTGAACCTGAGATCCCTATGCTGAGATCAGGCCAGAGAGACAGCAGAGAGATGGTAGCAATGGCAACAGAACCAAGAGACTGACACAAGACAGAGTGGTGGGCTTGCCAGCCCATGGAGCAAGAAAACTGAGTGCCTTTGGGCAGGAGGCTTGTTGGCAGAGTGGGGTGCACTCTGTAGAGTGTACTCAGCAGAGCTAAAAGAGTTTTGTAACACTTCCTAGAGAAAGTAGAGACAAAGCTGAACCAAAGAGGGATGCCTGTGGGCGTGGCAGAGAAAAGGCTTTCCTTCTAACCTCTTACTTCCCTAATAATCTCCATAACTGTATCACCTGAGTTTTGTGTGGCAACTGCAACAAATTATTAAACCCAGCAGAGAAGTAGTGAGTGCCCTGGGAGAGACAGTTAGTGTCAGAATTGGTGAAAAAAAGTTTCAAGGGTGGTGGCATGTCTGATGTTGATGGTGTTTCTATCTTCTCCTTGTGATGATTAGATGAGGTCAGAGGACCCCAGCCCCATACCCTTTTTGCATTGACTTTCTAAATTCCCACAGTACACAAGGATGCAACAATACCATGGGCTAGTGTTTGGAAACCAAATAGCTAAGTAAGTAGATGAGACTAAGCCTGGGGCTCTAGGATGTCACATTTATGAAGAGAACCCTCCTAAATATATTCTATAGATCTCCTTACACTCATGTCTCATCAGGATATCTCTGTCATCCATCAACCTTCACTTCACAAAGCACCAAGTGCCTATGTATCTTATTCCTACCCTCCTCCCTTCATAAAATAATAAGAAAATAAGAAATGGAATATGGTTCTTAATGATAACCTTTCAACATACCATCAGACTTCTTTTGTCTTGACCAATCTGTTGTCTATAAGAGAACAGAAGTAATGTAGCAGGAATACATAAAATTAAGTACACAGAATACAAACATTGGAACCTAGCTATCATAACCAGAAATTTAGGTATGACTGTGACTTCACTGCAAATGGCCACAACAGCATATTAATGCATCAGGGATTAAGAAATTTGTTAGATGCTTCCTTGATTTATTTCCTGGAAGTGGTTTTAAAAGGCAGAAAATAAGTATACCTAGTAGTGGAATTGCTGGATCATAGGACAAGATATATGTTTAGTTTAGGAAGACACTCTCAAAAGTTTTCCAAAGTAATGGAACCAATAACACTCCAGCATGTATAGGAGTTTCAGTTCTTTCACATCCTCGCCAGCACATAGAATTTTCAATCTCTTTAATTTTAGCCATTTTGGTGAGTGGTTAGTGGTGTTTCATTGTGGTTTTAATTTGTATTCCCCTGACAAGTAATTATTTTACATGAAGTGGTTATTAGAGTCTTTTGCCTATAATGCATCAATTTTTCTACTAAGTATATTCCCAAAAGAAATGAGTGAACATGTTGACAAAAAGACATGTACAAGCAGACTTGTACTTAACAGCCTCAAACTGAAACAACCTAACTGCTCATCAACAGCAAAATAGATGAATAATTAGAGACATTGTTGTTGTAGTTGTTAAGTGTTGTTCTGGTTACCTAGTGCTGCTCTGACAAGAATATACTACAAATGGGATGGCCTTAACAAACAGGAGTTTATTCTCTTATAGTTTGGAGGCTTTAAGTCCAAGTTCAAAGTGCCAGGCTCTAGGGGCTGGGTGAAAGCCCCTCAGCCTTGGGCTTCAGCTCGGCCTCCAACACCTGGCCCACTGAAGCTAGAGGCTTTTCTTCACTCAGACAGCTGCTGACTGCTGAGGCTGCCAAACCCAAGGTTAACAAGTAACAAGGCACAGTTCTGATATACAAAATCACATGGCAGGCCATTAATTCAAGTCCATTGTAAATCTCGAGGTTGGTAGAGCATGGCAGGCTGCTGAACAATGACACAGCTACATGCAGGGTTCAAGGTGTCATAAGCTAGAGACCATTCCCAAAGCTGTTTCTTATATACAGGAAGCAGACCACATACCCAAAGCAGCTACTCAGCTGCTTGTGGTAGATCCCAGCATGGAGCTGATTGCCACTCTCATCATGGGGAAAAACTACCACCAGCTGCCCAGCCACTCAACCAGGCCCAGCCAAGTTGACACACAAACATAACCACCACAGGTGCTATTGAGTTGATTATGACTCATGGTGACCCTATGTACAACAGAATGAAACAGTGGCTGGTTCTGTACCATCCTCACAGTCATTGCCATGTTTGAGCCCATTTGGCAGGCACTATATTAATTCGTCTTGTTGAAAGTCTTCTTCTCTGCTGAGCCTCCACTTTACCAAGCATGGTGTTTTGCACTGGGGACAGGTCCCTCCAGATGGCATGTCCAAAGTGAGGTGAAGTCTCTCTATCCTCATCTCCAAAGGGCACTCTGTCTTTCCATTTTCCAAGATAGATGTGTTCATTCTTTTAGCAATCTGTGGTACATTCAATGTTCTTTGCCAGCACCACAATTCAAATGTAACAATTCCTCTTAAGTATTCCTTAATCACTATATACCTTTCACATGGTTATGAGGCAGCTGAAAATATCATGACTTTGGTCACATGTAGTCCTCAAGGTGACATCTTTGCTTTTCAACATTTTAAAGAGGTCTTTTGCAGTAGACTTGCCCAATGCAATACATCATTTGATTTCTTGACTGCTGCTTCCCTGGGTATAGATTGTGGATCCAAGTAAAATGAAATTCTTGAAAATGTCAATCTTTTCTCTGTTTATCATGATATTGCTTATGGGTCTAGTTGTGAGGATCATTGTTTTATGATGAGGTGTAATTCATCTTGAAGTCTGTGGTCTCTGATCTTCACCAATAAGCGCTTTGATTCCTCTTTGATTACAGAAAGCAAGGGTTTGCTATCTGCATTTCACAGAATGGTATTGAGTCTTTCTCCAGTGATGCCACATGCTTCTTCCTATAGTCCAGCTTCTCAGATTATGTGCTCACATACAGACTGAGTAAGTATGGTGGAAAGACAAAACCCTGATGTCCATCTTTTCTGATTTTAAACCATGGAGTATTGTTTTGTTTGAATGACTGTCTCTTCATCTACGTACAAGTTCCACATGAGCATAACAAAGTGTTCTTGAATTCCAGTTCTTCACAAATTATACATAATTTGTAGTGATCCACACAGTTGAATGCCATTGCATTGCCAATAAAACACTGGTAAACATTTTTCTTTTTTTGAGCTTTCACCCAAAACCCATCTGACATCAGTAACGATATCCCTTGTTCCATGTCCTCTTCTGAATGTGGCTTGAATTTCTGGCAGTTCCCTGCTGATTTACTGCTGTAAACATTTATGGGGTGTGTGTTCATATATGCAGGAAAAAAATATGCAGAAAGAAAACTAAAGAAAATATTTTAAAAAGCCAGGCAAAAATGAGTGCATACTGTATGATTCCATTTATTTGAAGTTCGGGATCATAACTGATGACAATAGAAGTTGGAATGGTAGTTAATTGTTGCAGTTGAATAAAGAGCCTTGGTGGCAAGTGGTAAAGGGCTTGGCTGCTAACCCAAAACTGGCAATTTGAACCCACCAGTCGCTCCACAGGAGAAAGATGTGATAGTCTGCCCCTGTAAAAATTTCAGTATTGGAAACCATATGGGGCAGTTCTACTCTGTCCTACACTATCTCTATGAGTCGGAATCAACTTGACAGCAACAAGTAGTGGAGGGGGAGGGGGAGAGGTATACAGGACCAGTGTCACAGGTGTGTGACCTGTGCAGTCTCAGAAGGCCCTGTGCTTGGTTTAATACTCTGCTATCACCATCTTTAAAACTCACTGCCGTCAAGTTGGATCCAACTCATAGTGACCTCTCCTTGGGTTTTCGAGGTGGTATCACTACAGAAATAGATTGCCCCACCTTTCTTCTGAGGAGTGGCTGGTGGGTTCTTTAAACATTCAGCAGCTAACCCAAAGGACGGCTGTTTGAACCCAGCAGCCCCTCTGTGGAAAAAAGATAAAACAGAAGCAGTCTATTTCCATAACATTTGCAGCTTTGAAAAATCCTTTGAAGGCAATTCTACTCTGTCCTATAGGCTTGCTACAAGGTGGGATCATCCTGATGGGAGTGGGTTTTTATCACCATCTTGAATTTCATAATACTTTTCCACAAGAAGCCCCATGTTTTCATTTTACATGAGCACTACAAAGTATGTAGCTGGACCTGGTTATAATTAAACAGAAAAAGGCACAAGGGAATTTCTGGGTGTTAGAAGCATTCTACCTTTTCATCAGGGAAGTGGTTACACAATCCACTGAGATTTGTGTACCTTAGGACATGTACATTACTACTTAATATATGAAATTTTAACAAAAATGTGAAAGAATAAGTAACATGTACAGCAATGTGATGAACCAAACTTAGCAGATTTCCTAGAGGCCTGGGGAAGATTCTAACCATAGGTGACTCCAGCTGTAAGAACAACAGGAGAATGATGAATATTAACATACAGTCGGTAACCAGCATGTCTGAGAGTACGTAAATCACTTTCATCAGTAACCAGTTGCTGTTGAGTCAGTTCTGACCCATGGCAACCCCATGTATGTCAGAGTTGAACTGCACTCCAGTGTTTTCAAAGACAAATTTTTTGGAAGTAGATTTCCAGGCATTTTTTCTGAGGACCCCTTGGGTGGACTCAAACCACCAGCCATTCAGTTAGCAGCCAAGAGTGTTAACCTTTGAACCACCTAAAATCTCAAACGAAACCTGTTGCTGTCAAGTTGGTTCCAATTCATAGCAACCCTAAAAGACAGAGTAGAACTGCCCCATCGAATTTCCATGGCTGTAATATTTTCAGGAGCAAACTGCCACATATTTCTTCTGGGAACAGCTAGTGAGTTTGACCCACCAAGCTTTAAATTAGCAGCCAAACACTTAACCACTGTGTTATCTGGGCTTCCTTGAAGCTATCCAATCCAAACTACACCCACTGCTGTGGTGTCAATTCCAATTCATAGTGACCATTATAGGACTGAGTAGAACTGTCCCATAGTGTTTCCAAGGCTGTCACAGAAGCTTCTTTATAGAAGCTTTATAGATACTTCATTTCTTCCCCCATGAAGCATTTGGTATGTTTGAACTGCTGACCTTCTGGTTAATAACCAAATGCCTTAATGACTATGACACCAGAGCTCTTTGAAGCACTCAGGGACTTCTTAAGTCACTTTACATCTACTACATTATTAAATCTACATGTTGTTTTTGTTCTTGTTATGTGCCGTCAAGTTGGACCCAACTCATAGCGACCCCTCCTTGGGTTTCCGAGGCAGTATCACTATGGAAGTAGATTGCCCAACCTTCCTTCTGAGGATTGGCTGATGGGTTTGAACTGCCAGCCTTCTGGTTAGCAGTCAGGTGCCTTAGTCACTACATATATGTGGGTTTGAACCACCAGCCTCCTGGTTAGCAGTCAAGTGCCTTAGGCACTATGCTACCAGAGCTCCTATTAAATCTACATAGCAACCTTATATGGAAGATACTAATAGCTTCAATTTTAAATAAGGAAAAGAGGTCCAGAGAGGTCAAGCAATTTCTCTAATGAAAAGCAGCCAGTGAGTGGTCAAATAGAATTCACACACAGATCTGTGTGCTTCACAGACACATCTGACACTGTTATGCCATCTTAACTTGTAAACAGCTGATCAATTATTTGGGGTGGCAAAGAAGCTGACTCTGTTTCAAAAAGCATGTCACAATGATATAAATATTCAAAGGTGGTGGGATGGGGGAAATCCTTCCTCTGCCCTAGCAGGCATACTATACTGTGCCTTCCCAGGGCAAGGGATTCTCTTTTACTCAGTGAATTTAACTGCAGATATTAGTGGTGGAAATATGATTACCCATCTCAAGTATTTGACTCAAGGACTTGGTTTAGCCTCCGATTCTACAGCTTGCCGATGGGCCGTAAGACATAAGCATTGTTAGGTGACCTTCAAAACATGACAGATGAGTAGCAAAATAAATGATTCATTTAATGGGCTTAGATATACAGGGCCATCCTCTGCTTCAGCACGGAGGTCTTATTTATGGCCTAGTCTTAACTGAGTTTCTTTGTGTGAAAGCTTTGGAAAGGCATTATGGTCAAAACCTTTCACAGGATTTATTATAAAAATGCTTTGAAAATTTCTATGTAGAAAACAGAAGGAGGGAATCTATTACATCTGTTACATGAATGCAAGAAAAAAGAAAGAAAAAAAAAGACCTAAAACATAGACTTCTGAATGTTTGGTACTGTGGAAATAACAAATGAATAATAATCTGTACTTCACAGAGAGATGAGTTTTACAATATATGCTTACATAGGGTTTTATGTACCCTTTACATAATTTTTATACAGTGGATCATTCAATAAATATTTATTGAGCATCTTTAACTATATGGTAGTTTGTGGGGTTTTTAAGGATATGATAGGGATATGAGATACATTTGCGTTCAACCACTAACCTAGAATTTGATTGTTTGAACTCACCAAGAGAAACCTCAGAAGAAAGGTCTCGCAATCTGCTTCCGAAAGGTCACAGCCTTGAAAACCCTATGAAACACCATTCTACTCTGCACACACGAGTCCGCCACGGGCTGTAATCACCTCAACTGAAACTCATTTGGAATTGCTGAGCAGTGCAAACAGTTAAGCACTCAGCTACTGACTGAAAGTTTGGAGGTTTGAATCTACCCAAAGGAGCCTTAGGGAAAAGTCCAGTAATCTACTTCTGAAAGATCTCAACCATTGAAAACCCTATGCACAGTTCTACTCTGAAGTACATGGTGTTTCATGAATTGGAATCAACACGATTGCAACTGGGTTTTTGTTTTTATATTTGTTTTTTTGGATGCTCTCTTTGACTCAGGCCAGAGAGAGAGAAGTGGAGATAGAGACACATGGTGTGTGTGGGCAGGGGCAAATTATATGGGTGGTCAGCCCAAGAATTAAAAAGGAAATATTGAACCATCCTCCATAACAGTTATTCTCTCAAGTTAAAAACAGTCATACATATGTAGGCCAGACTATTGCAATGCAGTAATATGAATAGCCTGGAAACATTGTCCGGCACATTGCAGGAAGACAAGGCCCTTAGGTCAAAAGGCACTTGAAATGTGACTGAGAAAGAGCAGCCTCATCAGAGTAGAACCAACCTTAATGATATGGATAAACTAAAGCCGTCAGGACCTCCATGTGCTTACGTGGTATAAGTCAAACCGAGGAGAAACAGCTGCAAACCACCATTAATAATCAGAACATGGCATTAGTGAGCTGAAATGGATTGGTTTTGGCCATTTTGAATCAGACAAACCTATGATCTACTATGCTGGGAATGACAAATTGTAGAAGAATGATGTGGCAGTCATCATCACGAAGGATGTTTCAAGATTCGTCCTGAAATACAATGCTGTCAGTGATAGGATAATATCTATATGCCTACAAGGAAGACCAGTTAATACTACTATTATTCAAATTTACACACTAACCACCAAAGCCAAAGATGAGGAAATTGAAGGTTTTTATCAAGTTCTGCAGTCAGAAATTGACTGAACATGCAATAAAGATGTGTTAATTATCACTGGTGACTGGAATGCAAAAGTTGGAAACAAAGAAGAATCACTGGTAGTTGGAAA
>NW_006921838.1:4989976-4993647 GCF_000298275.1 Orycteropus afer afer
CAGACCTGACTCATAGCGACCCCTCCTTGGGTTTCCAAAGTGATATCACTATGGAAGTAGATTGCCCCATCTTCCTTCTGAGGAGCGGCTGGTGGGTTTGAACCGCCAGACTTCTGGTTAGCAGTCAAATGCTTTGGGCACTATGCTACCAGAGCTCCTCAGAGGGAGAGTAGCTAAATCAAATGGAAGAAATGACAAGATAAAAGAGCTGAACAGAAGATTTCAAAGAGCAGCTTGAAAAGACAAAGTCAATTATTATAAGGAAATGTGCAAAGATCTGGAGTTAGAAAACCAAAAGGGAAGAACACACTTAGCATTTCTCAAGCTGAAAGAACTGCAGAAAAAAATTAAGCCTTGAGTTACAATATTGAAAGATTCTATGGGCAAACCCACCAGCCACTTCTCAGAAGGAAAGTTGGGCAATCTACTTCAGTAGTGATACTCCCTCAGAAACCCAAGGAGGGGTTGCTATGGGTCGGAGCCGACTCTATGGCAGTGTTTGTTTTTTTGGTTTATGGGCAAAATATTCAATGATGCAGGAAACATCCAAACAAGATGGAAGGAATACACAAAGTCACTGTACCTAAAAGAACTGGTCAATGTTCATCCATTTCAGGAGGTGCCATATGATCAAAAACCAATAATACTGAAGGGAGAAGTTGAAGCTGCATTGAATGAAGTGACAAAAAACAAGGTTCCAGGAATTGACGGAGTACCCATTGAGATGTTTCAACAAAAAGATACCACACTGGAGACACTCACTCAGCTATGCCAAGAGATTTGGAAGACAGCTTCCTGACCAACTGACTAGAAGAGATTCATATTTGTACCCATTCCAAAGAAAGGTGATCCCATAGAATGTGGAAATTATTGAACAATATCATTAATATCATATGCAAGTAAAATCTTACTGAAGATAATTCAAAAATGGTTGCAAGTATATTGACAGAGAACTTCCAGAGGTGTAAGCTGGATTCAGAAGAGGACGTGGAACAGGGGACATCATAGCTGCTGTCAAATGGATCCTGGTTCAAAGAAAGAATACCAGAAAGATGTTTACTTATGTTTTATTGTTGTGGACCGTAACAAATTGTGGGTAACACTGAAAAGAATGGGAACTCCAGAACACTTAATTGTACTCATAAGGAACCTGCACATAGACCAGGAGGCTATTGTTCGAACAGAACAAAGGGACACTGTGTGGTTTAAATTCAAGAAGGGTGTGTGTCAGGGTTGTAACCTTTCACCGTATTTATTCAATCTGTATGCTGAGCAAATACTCCAAGAAGCTGGACTAAATGGAGAAGAATGTGGCATCAGAATTGGAGGAAAAATCATTAACAACCTGAGATATACCGACAAAAGAACTTTGCTTGCTGGAAATGAGGATGATTTGAAACACTTACTGATGAAGATTGAAGACGATAGTCTGCAGTATGGATTATACATCAATATAAAGAAAATAAAAGGTCCTCACAACTGGACCTATAAGCAGCATTATGATAAATGGAGAAAAGACTTAAGTTGTCAAAGATTTCATATTACTTCATTCTGCAGTCAACACCAGTGGAAGCAGCAGTCAGGAAATCAGACAACATACAGCCTGGGCAAATTGGCTGCAAACGACCACTTTCAAGTGCTGAAGAGCCAAGATGTCTCCTTGAGGACTAAGGTGTGCCCGACACAAGCCATGGTATTTTCAATCACCTTATATGCATGTGAGAGCTGGACAATGAATAAGGAAGGCAGAGTTGTGGTGCTGAAAGTACCATGAACTGCTGAAGGAACTAACAAATCTGTCCTGGGAGAAGTAGTTTGCCCAACCTTCCTTCCGAGGAGTGGCTGGTGGGTTTGAACCACCAGCCTTCTAGTTAGCAGTCAAATGCCTTAGGCCTTACCCCACCAGACATATGTGAATGGATAGGGTATACAGTAAATGTGTGTATGTATATGCACAGCCAGAATGCTCCTTGGAAGCAAGAATGGCCAGACTCATCTCACCTACTCTGGCCATGTTGTAAGAAGGAACCATTCCCTGGGAAGGATATCATGCTTGGTAAGGTGGAGGGTCAATGAAAGAGGCAAAGACCCTCAACGAGATAGATTGACACAGTGGCTGCAACGATGAGCTCAAGTATAGCAAGGATTGTGGAGCTGGCATGGGACCAGACAGTTTTTCATTCTGCTGTGCATAGGATTGCTATGAGTTGGAGACAACTCAACGACACCTAAGAACAACTACAAAGGAGATTAGTGGTTGCCAAGAGTTAAGTAGTTAGTGAGGATGAGAGAAGTGATTATAGCTATACAAGAACAGCATGAGGTATCCTTGTGGTGATGGGAGTGTTCTGTATCTTGACTGTTACCAATATAATGTTGACCTACAGATTTGCAAGATGTTACCATTGGGGGAACCTGGATAAGGTTACATGCAATCTCTTTGTATTAATTCTTACAACTGCATGTGAATCTATAATTTTCTCAAAATAAAAATTCAAAGGATGAAAATCATCTCAATTGTTCAGATATTGCACAAAAATAAATAAGTTAAAAATGGGGAAAAAAAAAATCAAGGTTTCTTTATTCTCCTCCACTCCCACTTTCCAGGTGGTCTTTCACTCTCCTTTTTCCTCTTCTTTAATCATTGCACATATTTCTCTTTGATTACATTATATGCTTTCCTACATTCAATTACCATCAAGATGGTAAAGTTCCCCAAACATATATGTCTCTTTTGAAACTCTAAACTATTTACAATGTCAGTTATTCCATTTACTCAATTGGTCAAACCATTTACCCAGACTGATGTAACCCTTTGGATATTCTATAGGCATTATAAGCTGAGTATGTACAAAACTTCAGTGCAAAAGTAATTCACTGAAGAAAGCAATTCATTTCAAAAAAAAAAATGGTACTGAAACAATTGGATATCCAGACGCAAAAAAAATGAAAATAATAACAACATTGATCCAGACATCTCACCTTATCCTAAAATTAACTCTAGTAGATTATGGACCTCTACGTATCTAAATCTTCAAAGCTTCTAGAAGAAGCCATCAGCAAAAATTCTATGTGACCTTGCATTAGACAAAGATGTCTAGGATACAACACCAAAGCATGACTCAAAAAGATAAAAAATAATACATTGGATGTCATCAAAATGAAAAACTCCTACTGTATCGAAGACACTGACAAGAGAATAAAAAAGCAATCCGTAGATTTGGAGAAAATCTTTGCAAAGCATACCTATGATTAAAGACTTATATAATGAGCTCCCAAAACTTAATAAAAATTCAAACAACCCAATAAAAATGAGTAAATTGTTTAGAGAGATACTTTATCAAAGAAGATACATGGATGGCAAACAAGCTCAAAAATTATGATCAACATCATTAATCATCAGAGAAATAAAGTTAAAATCACTATGTGATACAAATATACACTATCAGAAAGGTTAAAATTCAAAATGTTCTCATATTGAGTGTTGCAAGGATGTAGAGAATTTAGAATTGTGATATACTATTGATGGGATGCAAAATGGTACAGGAACTTTGGAAAACAGCTCAGCGGCATCTTTAACATATACTTACTGTATACTCTATCCATTCAGGGAGCTCTGGTGGTGTAGTACCTAAGGCACTTGACTGCTAACCAGAAGGCTGGCAGTTCAA
>NW_006921838.1:4994317-5008734 GCF_000298275.1 Orycteropus afer afer
CAAATAGCCAAGCCTCTCCCCTGGCACCATGGAGTGGGTTCAAACTGAGAGCTTTACATTAGTTGTCAAGTGCAAACTGTTGGCACCACTAAGGGACCTAACAGAGGTAAATGTATGAATTTTGTAGGGAATGTTTTGTTGTTGTTATTTGCCGTTGACTTGGACCCGACTCATAGCAACCCCTCCTTGGGTTTCCGAGGAAGTATCACTATAGAAGTAGATTGCCCCATCTTCCTTCTGAGGAGTGGCTGATGGGCTTGAACCACCAGACTTCTGGTTAGCAGTCAAGTGCCTTAGGCACTACACTACCAGAGCTAATTTCAAACTTATGTTTTGTATTTTCTCTCTGAAGTGTAAGGCAAGATTGTTTCCTAAATGAGAATATGGGAATACATTTGAAATATTCACTAAAGGAAATGAAAACAATAGATATTTTTTTCTGCAGGGTAATCTTCCCTGATTTCCATGCTTATGACAAATCTTCCTGTAACAAGTTCCCGTATCATCTTCTACTATTTCTTCATAATGTGTACTAGCAATTATTTTACATATATCTGTGTTGATTATTTATATTACATCATTCTTACCCATGAGACTAGACAATTACCCCATGAAAGCAAAGGCTATTCTATTTTTTCAAATGTCTGTGTTCCCAGTAGCATTCCAAGAGTGCTTGTCAGACAGCAGGCCGTCAGTAAGCAACTACTGAAGGGCTGACTAAGGAAACCTGGGAAACTGCCTGACAGCCCCTGTGGTGCCGAAGAGATGGGTGGCCATGATTTCCCAGCAGTTCCTACCTGCACGACTTTTTGCTGCAGCAGTGCTTCGCCAGCCAAGGACGGCCACTGAGAAGATAGAGCGCTGGGCTAAATGAACTATTGCTGCCCATAACAGTACAATAGAGGATATTGGGCACAGACATTAACTTGTTTTCACTAGGGCTTCAAACCAGTTCAGACTGGTTCAATCATGGCCAAAATTGTGAAATAACAGTTCCAAATTTGTAAAATGTGGGTATACTGGAATGAGAACAAGAATGGGAAAAAAGATACAGAGTGAAAACCTAGAATGTAAGACTCAGAAAAGGAGTAGGAAGCCCTTTCAGGAGCCTGATCTGGGAGGGCAGATTATTATCAGGGTTGTGGAGAGCAATATATATTCAAAGATGCTCAGTCAGTACCATCTTTGAGCCAGGCACTGGCATGACCAACTCTTCCAAGCAAGAGATGTGGTTGCTATGGGACATACACACTGCTCTTGTTTTCTAAGAGGGATATTAAGTTTCTAACAGGGTTTCGACCAGTAATATTTCCTGTTCCCATCATCTTTCATATACACCCACATTTTACAAATTCAGGTCTGCCCCAGTTTCACTTCTTCAGCCATGACTAAACAGGGAAGAACCAGTTCAAAGCCCTGGTTTTCACAAAGAAACCAGCCTGAATAAGAATTAAACTTTTAAAACTGTAACAGTTTTAGAAATAGCTCAAGGGATTCAATAAAACAAGCTATTGAAAATCATTTTCTTACAATGAACTGATTGGATACTGAATTCAATATCCAAGTAGATATTGATTAGCTATTGATCCCCCCTTAAGGCAATTATGTTATGGAAAAATTAAAATACAGCCTACTCTACCATCAAGCATTTTTTCCAAACCCTATTTTTTTTATTGCAAGTAAGGTAAATCAAAAAAATATATATACTAACATTTTTTTTTTTTTTACTAACATATTTTTAACAAAAACCAAAAACTGTTATACTGGCACAAAACACCATGAGGAAACACATCTATTTGTGGTTATTTGTGTTAGATTCTTGCTAAAATGGCCCAAATTCTCTATCCCTGTACCTATCATATCATTACCCTTTCAATGAGACCTGAAGGATTTCTCAAAAATAATTGGATTCTATTGTAACCAATGTCATGGAAAAATTTGTATTTAAGTTGTTAAAGGGGAACCCAATTTACTGTGTAAACTTAGACCAAAAACACCATACAATATTTAAAAATAACAATAATTGGATTTTTTTTTTTTTTTTTTTTGTCCCTTATCTAGGTGGGCTTGTGAATTTCCTGGACGAATAAAATGCAGTAAAAGTGATAGTGTGCCAGTTCTGAGCCTATGCCTCAAAAGACCTTCCACACTTCCACTTTCTCTCTTCTTCCTTTGCCAAAGCTTGTCTGCTGCAAGATGATAAACATGTGGAGTGCACGAATCTTAACACAACTAAAACCATTCTAAACCAGTCAGCTCCTAGCCAGCATGGCCACGTCAAACTGCCTGAGTTCACATTCTTGCTCCACCATTTACTATGCCTATAGGATTTTAGGCAAGTTATTTGGTTTGGGTGGGTCTCAGTTTCAACACCTATAAATTGGGAGAATAGTAACATCTACATCATAGTGTCATTGTGAGGAATAAATAAGATAAAACATAAAATAAGTGCTTAGGATCTTCTTTAGCACATAGTAAGTAGTGAATAAATGTTAGTTATCACTAACACCATTGTCCTTATTATTTAGACTTCTAGAATAGTGTTCCTTTTCTTTGCCAATAATGTTTTTTCAGAATGATGAGGATGGAAGAAAATATTTAGATATGCACAGTAATACCAGAGAGTAAGGACTACAGGATTGATGAAATTGTAAAAAGAGAAGCAAGAGAGAAGTGACTAGTGCAAGAGTGATTTATTTCTTGCAGGAATAGACTATTTTATAGATATATTTGCCATAGCTTTTGCAATAAATATATTTCATGTTTTATATTCCTAAATTGTTATTCTAATATCATGAGATTTTTAGAAGATGTCTGACTAAAGAATTATAAATGTGTTTTTAAATATTGGTGTAATTTTGCCACATAAGTTTACAACATATTTTGCTTTGACCATATGTTAAGAACACCTGTTGTTATTATTGTTATTTTTAAATCTCTTTAGCATTCATCCTGTCTTCTGGTAATAGACTCTCTCTTTCCAGTGGAAATTTTATTTTTTAATGTTGGAGTAGAAATGAGCTCCCTAAACGTGAGCATAAGATCTAGGCTTAGCCAACCAGAACGTTCTACACCCTCGACAGGTTCAGGGATAGACGTATGATTCATCCAATCAACACAAAGCAAGTCCTTCAGGAATTCTCTGCAGCATTTACTCAGAAAGCATCTCCTTCTCCACTGGGTTCCAAAGCTGGTAAGATGAGAGTCTCAGGCATCTGGAACTATCTTGACCACTACTTTTGAGAGAGGTTGTTTGAAAAAGAGAATTTTGATAATAAATTTAACTCCCCAGATCTAGCCCAAGTTAAACTTTAAATAACAGGGTACTTTCTAGATATAAATTGCCTTTATTACTTACTGCAGTTTCCATTGCTTTTCCATCTCTTAAAATTAATGATTCCTAACAAATATCACTACGGCTTTGGGATATTGGTGATGTCTCTACCATGCCATCCATCCTGCATACAGTAACCTGCTTGATTAAGAATTGACTATATCATTTCCTGAGTTACAAATGCTGAAGATGTATATCAAGAAAAGACACTCCCAACCCAGCCTCTCAGATAGTTATACACAAAAATATGAGAGCCTATGCCTACTAGACATGTCTCAGAAGATGTACAGAAACAAACAAAATGCACATGATTCAGGGATAAAGCTATCTGGCAACTTTGCAACACAGAAAAAGAAATGGTTAATTCAAGGAAGAGGAAGCAAGTGAACTTGGTTTGTGTGCACTCATGGAAAACAATGAAAGTTTATGGAGAATTACTTAATGTTTCACAAAGTCTGGAAATTCAAAGGAAATGAGAGATAAGGGGGGAAGGAGAGAGGAACTCATAGGAATTATCCAAAGAGCAACACTAGATGTGATGTTTTTCTCACTAGCCCTCAGCATCTCTTTTATTGAATAGCACTGTGTGTATTTCAAGTTACTATCAGGCCTGAGTGTTCATTATCTGCAGAGGCTGTGCCCAGGTCTGTTTTTGATGTTTTCATCATTACGTAAGGAAAGAATCAAGAATCACCACACAGCCTTTATCAGCCAGTGTCCTAAAATCTTTCCTGAGGCAATTTATGAAAATCACCCATGTTCAATCATGTCCTGCTGCTTCTGGATAAAGCCAGCAGTGAGCATTTTGACCACAGACTTAGTAGCAGAGGACATTTAATCTGTAGCACTTGATTCTTTGGGGAAAGAAGAGCTACACACTGTCACAGGTGAAGCCTCTTCCCTCTGAAAAGTTCTGGATACACAGCTATTTCTATTTCCATGTCTCAGCAGGCAGCTCCCAGAATCAGTTCTCTCAGCAGAGTCTCTACAGTGGAAAAGTCCTCAACCCAGACAAATTGAGCCCACTGTCCTTGAGTCAATTCTGACTCACAGCAACCCTTTAGGACAGAGTAGAACTGCCATCCCATAGGGTTTCCAAGGCTATAATCTTTACAAAAGCAGATGAGCACATCTTTCTCCCACAGAGCAGCTTGTGGGTTCGAACTGCCCACCTTTCAGTTAGCAGCTGAGTGCTTTAATCACTGTGCCATGAAGGCTCTTTGAAAAGTGCTCAAACAGTAATCAATCGCTGAAGGGAAACTATCTGATTGTATACCGTTTATGTGAAAATAAGGACAAAAGAATTCTTTTAAAAAAGGCTTGCAATCACATTGTACTTTAATCTTTTCAAAATACCTTTCAGAGAAGATGGACAGTAGTAGTAGAAAGTCTTTAAAATTCTGCAAATTAAAACAAACAAAACCTATGATTTTTTTTTTTTTTTTTTTAATACTAGCCATGGAATGTTGTTTAAGCACTTAACAAGAAATATTTACAGAACTCAAAATTGTCAGAATATTTAAAAGCTAAAAATCAAGACAGTGGTTGCTTTTGTAAATGAAATGTATTCATTGAGAATAATGTTTTTTCCTGTTAAAAGTAAAATTTTAAAAGTATCTTCAGGGATATTAAACGCCAACACCCTGGGAGGCAGATAGGAAGAATGATATTGCTGTATCCACGTTATGAGTGTAGAAACTGAAATATAGAGAGATGTCCTGCACTTAAACAAACCATCTAACGATGAAGGAGCAGAGCCAGGACTGAAGTGTACTCTCCTAAATACACTCATGCGTTCATGAATGTAATAAGCCATTCCTAATCACCTGTTATGTTCTTGCTACTGAAGGAGATACTTGTTGGAAATCATACCTACATTTGCATCACTTACACCACTTGTATTCTCATGTAATGTCTTGAGTGGGAGATGAAAGGGTGCCATTAAAGCCATTATTCTGAGAATTATTTAAGACATTGTGCTATAATACATCTTGTCTGTAACAAAATGGGAGCTCTGGTAGCATAGTGGCTAAGGCACTTGACTGCTAACCAGAAGGCTGGCGGTTCAAACACACCAGCCACTCCTCAGAAGGAAGATGAGGCAATCTACTTCCATAGTGATACTGCCTCGGAAACCCAAGGAGGGGTCGCTATGAGTCAGGTCCAACTCGATGGCACACAACAACAACAGCATGTAACAAAATAAAGGAATATTGGAAGCAACTGACATTTACACAAGGACTCGATATAGCACAGCACAAATTTTAAGTGGTAGAAATTGGAAAAGTAAAAAAAAAAAAAAAAAAAGGCTTACAACGTGGGTCACATATATGACCCAGACCTTGGAATATGAGTAAAGTGGGCCAGGCAAGTAAAAGAAAGGTTCTAATGCTAAAGGGAAAGAATGGGAGGAAAGGTGTGGAGATCACTCATGAACTCATAAACATTCATGGACCATTTACAAGGTGTGGCAGTGAAGAAGACATAATGATGAATTAAAAACAGTCAAATGTTTTCACGATAGTTGTTAGACATTTTTACTTATCTTATGATGCTGTCCCTAAACTCCAGAGGCCTTCTCTTTGTTGGTTAAACATTAATTCCTTCCCCACATGTCTTGTATCAATTTTCATTTTTTTTAATGTCTCTCTGCTTAAAGAGTCTGACAACTGTAACCAAGCATTCCTCTCTAACTCCCAAATTATCCATTAAAATCCAACAAAACAAGATATACTCCTCGGAGAGATCAATCATGGGAGAATAGAAGGGCTGTGTATGCACAGAGAGACAGGTTGGGGGGGTGGAGTGCATGGGAGGGAAGGACACAGGGAAGAGGTGGCTATGGGGAGAAAGTGGGAGGAGAGCTATTGCATTGTGGGAGATTACAGTCACTGTCATGAGACAAAGTCTATGTGAACTGCTGTATGGAAGATGAATTTGCTCTGTAAACTTTCACCCAAATCACAAATTTAAAAAAAATAAAATGGTGCTTAAATTTGCACATAATTTAGAGCTCTTATATTAATAAAAATTAATAAAATATGAATTAAAAAATCCAACAAAACAGTATCTCAATAATTCCAGAAGCCTCAAAAAGGAAAAAGAAAAAGCCCGAAGAGAGAATATTTGTGTATATTTTTGTACACATATAAACACACAATTCTCCCTGTTAATGAACTACCAAAAAACTAACGTCAAGATAAACCTCCTCCCATTCATATGTGGGGGATGGTGGGACAACATGATGAGCAGAATATTGTCACTGAACTGTGCATATGAGGATTGTTGAAATAACAAATGTTTTGTTATGTGTATATTTACCACAAAAATATAGAGATAAATAAATGAAAAAAAAAGATAAAGCCTTACTTTCATTGTAAATATTTAAAAGATCCTAAAAGATATCATTTCTGAGATCTAGACTTTATCTGAATTAGCTCTTATTTGCACTGCATAGAATTAGGGGGCTCTGATATTGCTTTGGTAAATTTTTAGTCTCCTAACTTCATGCTTCATATACTCTCTCTGCCTAATCCCATACTCTAGATTTTCAAACTATATCTTTCATAGTATTCATTAAGTTTTATTATTCATTCAAAAATTTTTATTATTCATTCATGAAATATCATGGTGATATTTTACATGCAAGGCATACATTTAGGCACTGCCATGGTACAACTTCATTCACCAAAAATGCTTTCAGCATCTCCAAATCACATTTTGAGTGAAGAAGACACAATGATGAATTAAATGACAAGGTACAAATAAATTATTAAACCTTTATTATCTATCATTTAAGGAGCCATGGTGGTACAATAAGGAGCCTTGGTGGCACAGTGGTTAAAGCCCTCAACCAAAAGGCTGGTGGTTCAAATCCATCAGCAGCTCTGTGGGAGAAAGATGTGGCAGTCTGCTTATTTATAGATTTATAGCCTTGGAAATCCTGTAAGTTTGCTATGAGTCAGAATCAACTTCACAGCAGTGGGTTATGTATCATTTAGGAGCCCTAGTTATGAAAGGTTGGTGGTTCGAATCCATCAGCCACACCATAGCAGAAAGGTGTGGTGATCTGCTTCCATAAAGATTACAGCCTTGGAAACACTGTGGAGCAGTTCTACTCTAACCCATAGTGTCACTATGAGTTGGAAATGACTCAATGACAATGCGTTTGGCTTGGGTTCATGTATCATTGACTTCTGTAAGAATTTATTTCTAAGGCACTTGACTGCTCACCAGAAGGCTGGCGGTTCAAACCCACCAGCCACTCCTCGGAAGGAAGGTTGGGCAATCCTACTTCTGTAGTGATATCTGCCTCGGAAACCCAAGGAGGGGTCACTATGAGTCGGGGCCGACTCGACAGCAAACAACAACACAACAACAACAAAGATATGCCTTGGAGTAATCAAACACCTTTGACTAACTCTTAATGACAGATGATTAAATATTCACAACTCTTAGTCTCCATCTATGAGATATTATACATGGTGTCTTGTGTAAATGTAGTATGTTTTAGGTGAGCATTTCCCAAATTTTTGGCCTCATGACCTTTTTATATACTTAAAAAAATCATTGAGGACCCCACAAAATCTTTCATTTGTGTGAGTTTTATTAGTTTTACCTATCTAGGAGCTCTGGTGGTATAGTGCCTAAAGCACTTGACTGCTAACCAGAAAGTTGGCCATTCAAACCCACCAGCCCCTCCATGGAAGGAAGACTGAACAATCTACTACTGTAAAGATTTACCACCTCAGAAATCCAAAGGGTTGCTATGAGCTGGAATTGATTCAATGGCAGTGAGTTTGGTTTTTTGGTTTACACTTAGGATAATAAACGTTAAAGATGAGAACTTTAAAAGTAATTCATAAATTGACATAAAAAATAATAAATTCATTATACATTAATAAAACACACTAATTAGAAATTAGTTATAAATAACATATTTATGAAAAATATATTTTCCAAAACAAATAAACATTATTAAGAAAAGTGCTATTGTTTTATAGGTTTTCCAACCCCCTGAATGTCTAGATTGATAGAAGTGAGTTGGATTCTCATATCTGCTTCTTTGTTCAATCTGTTGAGATAACACATATTATGCTATCTCTGGAAAACTGCTGTGTACACTTCTGAGAGAAAGAGAGTAAAAAGGGCATATAATGTCTCAATGTACTATGAAAATCTTTTTGATCCTGTGAACTTCCCCCCAAACATACATACACAAAAGGGTCATAAGGACCCTAGGGACCCCTGGACCACATTTAGAGAACCACTGTTGTCAATGCAAAGCCTAGAAAGAGTAGGACTGCTTCTGATTGCAGCATGTAGAGTCACATTACATGACATTACTGCTACCTGCCGTTCTTGTTTGTTGAGAGTCACAATGATGGTAGCAGCAATGGCACACCAATTTATACAACTAAAGTATAAAAGCAGCAAACAACTTGCCAGCTTGCATGGAACGTAGAGATCCCTCTTCCCTAGACCATGCAGTCATCATCTATTGCCCAGCACTCTTGATTCCTGCCTATCTGTTTTTCCACATAACTGCCAAATCATATTTTTCTTGTAGAAAATCTAATCATCAAGCCCTCTTAAAATCCTTCAGTAAATTACCTTAATTCTTAACAAGGCTTACAAGGCTGGGCACTGGCTTCTTCTAGCCCTACCTTGCTTTCTCGGTTCTAATAATTCAGGCTTATTTAGATTCCCTCAAGGTGACAGGCTGCTTCCCATCACAGGGCTTTTGCAAATTTTATTCCTTATGCCCTCTCTGCATGCTCTTCCTTGTCCTCTTATTATAAACCCAAGTTCTTCAAATTTTCACTTACTTATCACTTTTCAGGGGACACTTTCCTGACTTCCACAGATCATGTCAAAACCTTAATAAGCCAGTTATCATCAAGTCAATTTCAGCTCATGGTGACCCATGTGTTACAGAGTATAACTGTACCCCACAGGGATATTAAGGCTATTCCTTTTCAGAAGCAGATTATTAAGGCTTAATTCTGAAGTACTTCCATGTGGGTTTAAACCATCAGATTTTTTTGTTACTAGTTGAATATTTAATGATTAATCCCACCCAAGGATTCCCAAATCCTCAATAGTCCTACTATATTTTTCTCCTTCATAGCATTTTGCATAATTGTATTTTAAAATTAATTTTCCTGATTCATTGATTAATGTCTAAATAGTCCATTTTCAGTGTAGTAAATTACATAGTGTGGCTTTTCTAGCTTTATGTCTTTGTAAACTCTGTGGTGGAATTTGCCATGAACAACTGAATAGCTCCTGATTGGTAAAGTTATCCACCTGGGGTATTTCTGTTGAGAGTTGCATGAAGCAATCTTCTGGGAAGTTCTCTCTCTCTCAGGTTCATAGGATTCTGATGTTGGGATTGGTTAATTTGGCCACTCTGCCAGGCTCAAAAGGACCCCTCCTACAGGCAGAAGGCATCTCTTTGACTGCTGGCTGAGAAAGCCATGCTGCTGAGAGAAAAGCACTCCTGACAGACATGAGAGACACATGTGGCTGAGAGACAAATGCAAGAGAGACACACACTACTGAGAGAGTGATGTGCTACTAAGACTGCCAGCTGCTGAGTGAGGTGGCTTGCTGAAGAGATGGAGTGCATTTCTGAACTTGAATTGTAGTCTGGTGCTTCCTTAACAAACCCCATAATCTGTGAGTTCTGTATGGCCACCACAGTGAATTATCCAACCCAGCAGAGAGGTGGTGGGTGCTGCAGGAGGAATGGTTGGTGAAAAGGCTGGAGGGATGTCGGACCTTGCAGGAATGGGCTTTGGGCTACTCATGATGATTCTATCTTCCTCTGTGGGGTTAGAGGAGGTCAGAAGATGCAACCTTCTTGCCCCCTTGGCACCATTAAAATAAAATCTCATTTTGTTTATTTTTGCTTATCATTATATTTTTAGTGTCAAGCAACAATGTCTAATAATAAATATTTATTTGGTAAGTTACAACTTTATAAATGAATGAATATCTGTGGTAGCATCATCAGCTTGGAGCTGGACAGACTTGAGTTCAGGTCTTGTCTTTGCAATGTCTTAGTTGAGTCTCCATGGACAACTCACTTTTCTTTTCTGAAACTCAGTTTACTTATTCATTAAGAATAGATAATAAATAACCTATTTACAACATTTGACTGCTAACCAGAAGGCTGATGGTTCAAACCCACCAGCCACTCCTCAGAAGGAAGATTGGGTAATCTACTTCCATAGTGATACTGCCTCAGAAAGTGAGTGACCCCAAGGAGGGGTCACTATGAGTTGGATTGGACTTAATGGCAGTGAGGTTTTTTTGTTTTGTTTTTTGGTAACCAATAACAATTGGATATCTCTTCATTCCCAGTACTGTGATAGGAACTGGAGATTCAGTGGCTAAAAGTCAGAAATGATCCATTCTCTCACTGAGGTCATATTCACACTGGGAAGACAGAAAAACATACAATAGACAAATACAATAACTACAAATTGTACCAAGTACTATGAAGTATACAAACAAGGGGATATAGTAGGGTCTAACTGGGACCTACCTACATAAAACAGTGGAGAGGAAAGACATTTCTGGGGAATGGACCTTTGAGCTGACACCTAAAAGTTAAAAAGGACTTTATGGGAGAAAGAATTCTAGACTAGGAGACAATACATGCAAATACCCTGAGCTTAAAATAAAGAAAAATTCAGGGACCTGAAAGAAGATTGCAATGTACTAAGCAAAAGGGAGAAGTCCTTGCATGCAAACAGAAGGTTGGTGGTTTGAACCAACCCAGGGGCTCCACAGGAAAAAGACATGGTAATGTGATTCTGCGAAGATTGTGTTGTTGTTGTTATGTGCCATCGAGTTGGCCCCGACTCATAGCCACCCCTCCTTGGGTCTCCAAGGCAGTATCACTATGGAAGTAGATTGCCCATTCTCCCTTCCGATGAGTGGCTGGTGGGTTTGAACCACCAGCCTCCAGGTTAGCAGTCAAATTCCTTAGGCACTACACCACCAGTTGTTGTTATGTGCCATCGAGTTGGCCCCGACTCATAGCCACCCCTCCTTGGGTCTCCAAGGCAGTATCACTATGGAAGTAGACTGCCCATTCTCCCTTCCGATGAGTGGCTGGTGGGTTTGAACCACCAGCCTTCTGGTTAGCAGTCAAGTGCCTTAGGCACTATGCTACGAAAGATTACAACCTAGAAAAACTTACTGGGCATTTTCACTCTATCACATGAATTGCTATGAGAGGAAATGAATTCAAAGACACCTAACAACAATAAGTAAATGAGATAGTGGCATAATATGAGGTATGCAGAGCCTTATGGGCTGTTGCTAAGGATATCATGAGACACAAATGAGAAAATTCACATAAAACACTTTGAGGAGGAGCTGTCACAAGTTATTAGGGTCACAATTACCATTTTACCAATAAACTCAAGATGACAACACATAGATTACAAAGAATTGGAATTGGCACACTCTGCTGAAGGGGTGGCTTGGTCTCTATTCAGAGAGGATCTTGCTTATTGAGAACTCTCTAGGATTTAATTATTCCATAGGACCTGGTGACTTTTCTAATTTAGAGAAGTTGTATTAAAAATAAGTTAAAGAAAGGTAAAAAGAAAAAATTCTAGGCGAGGTATTAGAATGCTCAAGTTAACATCTATCAAAACCCTCCTCCTCTCATACACACAAATCTAAATTAGGTTTTGTTTGCTTTTGTTATTGTTGTTGTTTAGAATTAATTGCTTCCTCCCTATCCCCAACAACTAATGTCTGGACTGCAGGTGCCTTCTTCTGCCAAGTGCACTGTTTTAAAAATGGGCACATTAAATATGCATTTGTTGTTGAGTTTCTGAGATTGCTTAGGGACTCTTTCTTTTCAGTATGAATCACTTTCAACATCATATTTAATATGAGATGAGGGTATCTGCCCTACTCATCTAAATAATAACTTTAAAAAAATTCTGGAACTATCCTGAAGGTATTCTTAGCTATATTCTTTTGTTGTTGGGTATTTTATCAATCTGGTGATTTTTTTTTTTTTTTAACTGTTGAATTTGATCCCGTAACATTCTGTCTACTTGATTTGACACTGAATGAATGGGTCACAGATTATTCCCACAACATTGCAATTGCTCTCACCTCTGCTTGCTACTATTTCTCCCTCTTTCCAGTAAGGAACAAAGAATCAGTCAGGATACACAAGATTGATCATGTTGTGATAACAAATAACCCCACAATATCAGTACTTTACAGGAGTTTATTTCTCACCCATATGTCCATCATAGGTTGGCTCCACTCTGTTTTCCATTGTCTTCACCCTGGAATCCAAGTTGACTAATAAGCAGCCTTCATCTGAAACATTGCTGGTTTTGTGACTGAGAAAAAGAGAGAACATGATCCATGGCCTAGCTCTTAAAGTTGCTGCTCAGGAGTGGCCTGTGTCATTCTCATTCCCATTTGTCAATCAAAGCAAATTATATGGATGTGCTTGATACCAGTGGGATAGGAAGTATGATCTTCTTTCACTGCAAAACCAAAAAAAAAAAAAATCTATTGACGTCAAGCCAATTCTGATTCATAGTGACCCTGTAAGTCAGAATTGAACTGCCCTATAGGGTTTTCAAAGCTGTAATCTTTACAGAAGCAGACTGCCACATCTTCCTCCCACAGAGCAGCTGGTGGATTCCATCTGCTGACTTTTTGGTTAGCAGCCAAACTCTTAACCATTGTGCCACCAGGGCTCCTCTTACAAGAAGTAATAGTAAAATGTCAGTGTGCACTACAAGAGTATACTGGAGGCAAACTTCACCAAAGAGTGACCTACACTTTCTGAAGGGGAAAGACAACAAAAGACATGTATTTTGGAATAAGTGAGACCTGGATTTTTATTTTGGCTATGCAACATATTAACTATATTATTTCAGACTAATTACTTATAATTTTTAATCCTCTGTTTCCTCATCAGAAATACAGTGATAATAATATAGTTTCAAAGGACCATTGTGAAAATTAAGAGTATATGTATTCAGACCCCAGTGTCCAAACTGAAGAGTTGTTTAATCCATTTTAGGTATTATCTTGAGTTGCCTGATTTGTTTCCTCTGTTGCAGTTCTATAGACTATCTATTAAAATCTGATTGTCCACCACCATTCTACTCTTTTGTTTAAAGTCATAATGACTTTCTTCCTCAAAGCCATCAAGGACCACTCCTCACTTAACAACCTGCAATATGCAGATGAAACAATCTTGCTTATGGAAAGTGAAAAGAACTTAAAGCACTTACTGATGAAGATAAAAGACTACAGCCTTCAGTACAGATTATGCCTCAACATAAAGAAAACAAAAATTCTCACTATTGGACTAATAAGCAAAATCATGATATGTGGAGAAAATATTGAAGTTGTCAAGGATTTCATTTTACTTGGATCCACAATCAAAGCCCATGGAAATCAAGAAACCAAATAACATTGTTTTAGGCAAATCTGCTGGGGAAAAAAAAAAAAAACCTCTTTAAAGTGTACTTTTGAAGACTAACTAGGGTGCCTGACCCAAGCCGTGGTATTTTCAACCATCTCATAAGCATGAGAAAGCTAGACAATTAATAAAGAAGAATGAAGAATTGATACCTTTGAATTATGGTGTTGACAAAGAATAGTGAATATACTACGGACTGCCAGAACAAACAAATCTGTCTTGGAAGATGTACTCCCAGCATGCTCCTTAGAAGCAAGGACTTTGTCACATGTACTTTGGTCATGTTATCAGGAAGTGCCAGTCCCTGGAGAAGGATACCATGTTGGTAAAGTAGAGGGTCAGTGCAAAAGAGGAAGACCCTCAGTGATGGCCTGACACAGTGGCTGCAATGATGGGCTCAAGCATAGCAACAATGGTGGGGATGGCACAGGATGGGCAGTGATTTATTCTGTTGTCCACAGGGTCACTATGAGTCAGAAGGAGCTCTGGTGGCACAGTGCCTAGGCACTTGACCGCTAACCAGAAGGCTGGCGGTTCAAACCCACCAGCCACTCCTCGGAAGGAAGGTTGGGCAATCCTACTTCCGTAGTGATACTGCCT
>NW_006921838.1:5008834-5020830 GCF_000298275.1 Orycteropus afer afer
GAAGGAAGGTTGGGCAATCCTACTTCCGTAGTGATACTGCCTCGGAAACCCAAGGAGGGGTCGCTATGAGTCAGGGCCGACTCGACGGCACATAACAAAACGAGTCAGAACCAACTTGATGGCATCTAACAACAACAGCTTCATTGACCACACATCATTTAAATTCTTTTCTTTTTTTCTCCAGTACTTTCCTGTAAGATACTGTATCTTTTACCTCGCCAACTTTTCTACTTCTAGCTGTTCTTTTTCCTTCCCATGCACTCAGTGCTGATCTGACCTGATATTTTAACCTGGGCTCTCTTCTCTGTAGACACTTTTCCTTGTGAGACAGGGATGTTAGAAAGAGTAGAGATTTCAGGGTCTGTGAGTCTTGACTCTTGAGCTGAAATCTGCTGTTTACTTCTGTGTGGTCTTTCTAAGGTGTTCTTATTTGCTTTTTTTTTTTAAGTTTGAAAAATCAAGATACTACTATATAACTTAAAAACTTCTTAGGAAGATTAAGTGAAAAAACCTACATGAAGTACATAGCATTGTGCTTAAAATATATCATGCATGCAACACAGTTTAGGTCCTTCCTCTATATATACCTGCCTTGAAAATCTATAAATCTAAACATGCATTGGAAAGGCACTCAAAGTAACAGCTACTGCCAGTTCTACTTGAGTGTTCCAAAGAAATGGGATTCAGTAAGTAATGCCAGTGTTTACTGAAAACCTCACTGTCATGAGATGACCCATATTTTGAAAAAAGCACTTACAGATGAAACTGTTATATCAAACCTTAATAAATTCCACAGTAAAGGAGCAATTTAGAGTTTGGGCTACACAGCTTAACAGTCTTGTTTTCATTACTGGCCCACAACATCCTAGTTTTGTGTTCTAAACAAGTCACTTACCTTCTATTTACATCATTTTCCTTGTATGCAAAATGAGTACAATAAGGTACTAATCATCTTGGCATGTCGGGAAGATTCAATTTGTTAATACAAGTAAAGTCCTTAGAGAAGTACTTGGCACTTAGTAAGCCTCTGATCAATATTAGCTATCATCATCATTGATACAAATTACATTGCTAGAAAGAAAGCTTTTGCATTGCCTACCAAACATACCATATGACTGCTCTATTAAGAGTTATCCTCCTCCTTTGTTGAAGACTATATTTTCCCTTCTCCCCTTACCATTTTCTCTGCCTGCCACTCCAGGATAGCAGAATATTTGCTCCTGGCCTCACAGGGATGTCAGGAGGATTCATGAGATAACATCCATAAAGCGCTTTGAGCTCCCTGGAAGCAAGGTGTTTGATAAATAAAAGCTTATTATTATTGTCAGTGATATCTTATATTACTCTAGCCCTTCTCAGCCCAGAGGGATGCTGAAGTGGTTTGCAAAACTTGAAGCACAAACAAGAATCATTCAACAACAGCTGAGATGAAGCAATCGCTGTGCGTACAACCATTGATTCTTCAGGGCCTCTAGCAATCCAAACCTGCTGGTTCCATCGGCCTCATAAAAAGCACTGAAATGGATTCAAAGGTGGGCTTTGAGAAACAAAGGACTCAGGGGCCAGTCCCTTGAGTATAACAGGAGATAAGCACTGGTTTGTTGTTGTTGTTGTTGTTATGTGCTGTCGAGTCCACCCGACTCATAGTGACCCCTCCTTGGGTTTCTGACGCAGTATCACTATGGAAGTAGATTGCCCCATCTTCCTTCCGAGGAGTGGCTGGTGGATTTGAACCACCAGCCTTCTGGTTAGCAGTCAAGTGCCTTAGCCACTATGCTACCAGGCACTGGTTTAGACATTCAAAATTTTATGCAAAATTACAAGCCACTGTGGAAAAACAGTAGGTCAGTTTCCAAACTTGTTAGACAAAGAGAGACTCAAAATAGTACTCTCTCATGGTTTTCTAGTTCACATTCCTGCATCTATATATTGAAAGTCTATCTTCTGTAAAACAATCTTTACCTTTAAGATAGTTCAATTCATAATTAAAAAAAAAAAAAAGAAATGCCTATAAACATCTCCCAAGATGAATCCAACCACAAGCACAGCATTACTTCAGAGATCAACCTATGCTTCCCTAACCTTGAATACGAACTCCCTGTTTTGGTTATCTAGTGCCACTCTAACAGAAAATAACACAAATGAGGGGCTTTGACAAACAGGGATTTACTTTTTTTACAGTTTAGGAGACTTTAAGTCCAAGTTCAAAGTGCCAGGCTGTAGGGGCTGGGTAAAGGCCCCTTTACCTTGGGCTGTAGCTCTGCCTCTTTCTTCTGGCTCACTGAAGCTGGAGGCTTCTCTCAACTCAGAGAAGTGCTGGCTGCTGAGGCTGACAAACCCAAGGTGAACAAGTGTGGTAGTTAAGGTTATGTGTCAACTTGCCTGGGCCTGGTTTTGAATGGTTGGACAGCTGGCTATGGTGATGAGACTACAATGAACTCCCTGGTGGAATCTACTGTGAGTAGCTGAGTAGCTCCCTTAGGGATGTAGTCTGCTCCCAGTAATATAAGAAGATGCTTTGAGAAAGGTCTTGAGCTTTTGGCACATCTGGATCCTGCATTTGGCCAAATCTTCATCTCAATGGCTTGCCATGTTCTCTGCCAATTTTAGGATTATTCCTGGACTTGAACTAGTGGCCTGATGTGTTGTGTAATAATCTTGGGACTGTGCCATTTTACTTGTCAACCTTGGGCTTGTTAGCCTCAGCAGTCAGCAGCTGCCTGAGTGAAGAGATGTCTCTAGCTCCAGTGGGCTGGTAGCAAGAGGCAGAGCTGAAACCCGAGGTCAAGGGGCTTTCACCCAGCTCATAGAGCTGGCATTTTGAACTTAGACTTCTAGTCTCCTAAACTGTAAGAGAATAAAATCCCTGTTTGTTTAAAACCACTCATTTGTGGTATCTTCTGTTAGAGCAGCACAAGAGAACCAAAACAACAAGTCAAGTTGCACAGTCCCCAAATTATCAAGCAACATGGCAGGCCACTAGTTCAAGTCTAGAAACAGTCTCAAGATTGGTAGACAACATGGCAGGCCACTCACTGATGACTCAGCCAAAAGCAGGATCCAAATGTTCCAAGAAGCTGAAGACCTTTCTCAAAAGTATCTTCTTATATATTGGAATCACACCGTATCCCTGAGGTAGCTACTCAGCTGCTCATAATAAATTCCACCATGGAGTTGATTGTGAGGCTCATCATGGGGAATAACTACCACCAGCTGCCCAGCTACTCAACCAGGCCCAGCCAAGTTGACACACAAACATAATTACCACAGTGACCAAGGAACAAATCCTCACCTCTGAACTCAAGTCTCCTCTAGTTCTGGAGATGATAATATCAAACCCTTGATGCACTGGTGCAATTTAAGGGAGAATTGGAGATAGAGCTTTGAATTGTCAAAAAATGAGTAATAAAAATGTTAAAGGAGGTTGGAACTGAGCAGAAGCCCAGGAAAGGAATCCAATCTTTCCAATCTGTTTGAAGCTTTCACTTCTGAAGGATTGGCTGTTCACTTGTATAATTAATTGTGACTTATTCACACGCATTTGTAAATTTTATTCAATCACCAAGTTTATATGAGTTATCTCTACATCTGAGAAGCTTCTCTGAATTTCCTTCTGCCCATGCTCCTTACACCAGTCTTGGTTTGATGCGCCTCAGATGTACTTTCCTAACTCTGTATAGACCCTTCTTATTCATTTATACATTTATATATTCTGTCAGGCAGACTTTCATTTCTTCGACACATTTTCATTGAAAATCTGCTATATAGGCCCTTGAGATACAGTCATGAGTAATACTGGAGGTGGACTGCCCTCTGGAATCTTACAATCAAGTGAGGAAATGCAGCATTAATCCAATTTAAAAATGTACAATTATAAGCAATGATGAATATTATGAGGAAAAACTACACGGCACAGTGTTCAGAACAAAGGAACTAGCTTACCCAACCATATTATAAATTTATTTTGCACTAAACCTTAAGTTCCTGGAACACAGAGATCATCTTTTGATCTTGCTTTTTAGCACAGCACCTTATCCACAGTAAATACGCAGCTTATGTCTGTTTAAAACAATTGTGTTACCCACGGTACACATAAGTACCACTTACATTTTCCATCTCTGGGTTTTCTTAGGAAGCTTTTATCTAATGCTGGCATTGGGTGAGAACTTTTGAAAAAACGCAAAACAGAAGGAAGTTAGTTCATCAGCGACATGTTGTTGTGTTGAGACATTATTTTATCAGCTAGTGCATCCTGGAGGAGTGATTGGGTAAAGCTTTTGTCTCTTTGAGCTTCTGTACAGCAAGATAAGACTTTTAAGTATATTTATTGTTTCCTATGTGTTCTTGAGGAGCTCTAATAGCATACTGCGTAAGGCATTTTACTGCTAACCAGAAGGCTGGTGGTTCAAACCCTTCATCTACTCTTTGGAAGGAAGGTTGGGCAATCTATTTCCATAGTGATACTACCTCAGAAACCCAAGGAGGGGTCACTATGAGTTGTGTTATTGGGTAGGGTCAGTGTTCAGGATTAATTAATATTCAACTACACAAGCAATTTTCAGGCACAATACAGTGTAAGCACACATCCTTGACTTACTTCATGACCACAGGCACATGTAAGTACCACTTACATTTTTTCCAGTTCTTCTTCAGTAATCCCTTGCCTAAGACCAGTTGCAGTTGTGAGAGGAGTCGACTGTATTGACCAGAGGCACGTGTATTTCTTATTGTCTTTGGCAGTGTAAATACTCTTACAATGTGGAACTGTAACAAGGGAGGCTGATGTGACCACCAGTCTTTTAGGATCATTCTCAGGCAGCTTACAATGGGCCGGGAAATCAAAAGAAGAGAAAGAACCTCCTTTCTTGTCCAGAACAAGTCAGGAGTCAATAAGGTGCTCAATGACATCCACCTCCATCATGTTGGAAATCATTTACCTGTCAAGGAAACTAGTACAAAGGAGAAGCAGACTCATACAACAATTGTAGTCAGTGCAGGGTGTCTTTATGTATAACCTCATATTTTCAAAAGCTTAACTTAATAAAATTGCCAACCAAAAATAAATTTAAAATACCAAACTCAATGCCATCAAGTTGATTCCAACTCATAGCAACCCCTTCTTGGGTTTCCAAGGTGCTATCTCTATGGAAGTAGAATGCCCAGTCTTCCTTTTTTCTATGCCTCATCCCACCTATCCTAATATCACAGTCCATTGGTTAATATATGTCCTACATAATACTTATCAAAACAAAAATTCCTATTCCTAACAAAAATTTGAAACCACTCAATGATTTAGCATACATTCTATTAGCAAAACAATAATATCTCCACAAAATCTTACAAACAAAAATAATTCAGTAAATAACTGAATTTAACTGAGTAGATTGTTTTTTCTATATGTCCATGTCAGCTCAATGGGAACTGAAACATAATTTCACCACAAAATAGCCAATGTTTCAGCCACGTAGCCCAGTAACCATCATAAAGCATCGTAAAGCAAAAAAAAAAAAAAAAAAAAAACCCGCACTGCCATCAAGTCAAATCTGACCCATAGCAACCCCTGTTGGTTTTCTGAGGCTGTAAATCTTTATGGAAGTAGATCAGCCCACCTTCCTTCTACAGAGAAGCTGGTGGGTTTGAACCTCTGATCTTCTGAATAGCAGCCAGCAGCAGTGGGTAATGCCTTATCCACGACAGCACCAGAGCTCCTTAATAAGTATCAGAGATGTCTCTAATTGAAATCTCCCTTCTTTATTCATGTTACTTATTATCATAATAATTAAAATAATAAGTTGGCAGTGGTTACTGTATTCTAGGTAGATAGTGAGGTTGGGGAGGAATAAGAAAAATAAGAAATAGCTTGGTAATAAAAAGTAAATAGTTCATCAAATTTCAGGAGAGAAGGTTAGTATCCAAACCATAGCATCTTTTATGGTAACTTAAATAAATGTTGTCAATTAACATACATGTATGCTTCTGTTATTTGTAAATGGCCATGGACATGCTAACTGCTCAATATCTAATCTTGAGAAATGCCGCAGTTCAATCATAAAATCTCTTCATGAGTCCTGGGTGATAAATATGTGCCACCATCCTCTAGGGAAAAAAAAGGGTGAGTCCTGAAATGGATACATATATCCGTCTAAGAAATATTCTTACTTATGTCCAGTCAGCCCCATGTTCTTCGGTTCAGGGTATAGCAATTCCTTCAGAGAAGGGATAATTTTGACTTTAAGGATAGAGAAAGTTGGAGGACTGTAATTCAATGGCTAATTGAATCTTGAGAAGATTCACAACTCAGGTTCCACATAGGAGGTAGTAGTGACACACATACAAGATGAGGGGGGAAAAAAGACTCCTGTTGGGAACCAGCATCATGATTTGGCCCCTCTCCCTTTTCCCCAACTGTTTATAAAATACTCACTATGAGCAAAGGCATTCTGCATAATACTCAGATGGATCCATAGATGGTTAAAGCAAGAACACTATTCTCTTGGGGTAAATGAAATGGAGAAGCCAGCTGCCCAGGTGTAGCTTTTTCAAGTGACAGTAGAGTGACACACGTAATGTCAGCAGTGCATTCTGGGTAGAGTCTAAGATTTGGAGTTCTATAAACTTATGCCTAAATCATGACTACACTGTTGACCATTGGTGTAGTTTGGTAGAGTAAACCTCTAAAATAGTATTTCCTTGTTTCCAACATGGAGAAAATAATCATAATTTCCCAGTGCTAAATAAGGATTAAATTATATAACACAAGAGCCTAGAGCCATAAGTGGAACATACTAGACATAGTTTTTTTTTTTTTTTCAAAATTAATATTTGTTCCTTTATCTCAGTAATTTTCAACCAGGGACAATACTCTCCCCACCCCCAGGGGACGTTGGAGCCCTGGTGGTGCAGTGGTTAAGTGTGCAGCTGCTAACCAAAAGGTCAGTAGTTCAAATCCACTAGCTACTCTGCAGGAGGAGGATGTGACAATTTGCTTCGGTACAGATTACAACCCTGGGAAATCTTGAGAGCAGTTCTACTCTTCCCTATAGGGTTGCTATGAGTCGGAGTCAACTCTATGGCAAGGGGTTTGGTCTGGAGATATTTTGGGTTGTGACAATTGGGGCAGTACTGCTGGCATCTAGGGAGTGCAGATGAAGTGTCAGTTTTCTAGTGCTGCTGTAACAAAAATGCAAGTGGGTGATTTTAAAGAACAGCAATTTATTTTCTTACAGTTTGTCCTAATCAGGGTCTCAGTCCTGTACATTCCTTCTGTGGCCTCTCTGCTACTTTCTGGTATCTATTGGCAATACTTGGCATTGTTTTGTTTACAGAAGATCCTCACAGGGTCCCTGTCCCCCCTCTCCATGTGTATGTCTGTGATTTCTGCTCTTTTTGTAACCCAGAAGGGATTAGGCTTATGACCTGCCCTATTTTGATATGAGTCAAAACAGACTGGATGGCACCTAACAACAACTCTGGTACAACCTCATTAACCTAACAAAAGAAAATTCCTATTTCTAAACAAGGTCATATATACAGGTACAAGGGTTAGAGGTTCAAAACATATTTAGGGAGGATGTAATTCAATTCATTTACACTAGGGATCTGCTTAACGTCTTACAATGCACAAGATACCCTCCTACGTACAGGAAAGAATAGCTGTTGTGAGGTGCTGTTGATCAGTTCCGATTTATGGAGACCCTGTGGACAACAGAAGGAAACACTGCCCCATCCTGCACCCTCTTCACAATCATTGCTATGCTGGAGCCCATCGCTGCAGCCACTGCAACAGCTCAATCTTTCTCAACAAGATGCAATCCATCTCATTAAGATTCTTTCCCCTTTTTTGCTCACCTTCGATTATACCAAGCATGAAGTCCTTCTCCAGGGACTGGTCACTCCTGATAACATGACCAAAGTATGAAAGACAAGGCCATCCTTGCCCTCAAGGACCTTTCCAGCCACAGGAGACACATTTGTCCCTTCCTATGTCATTCCATGGTATATTCCATATTCTTTGACAACACGATAATTCAAATGCATCAATTCTTCAGCAGTCTTCCTTATTCATTGTCTGAAAAGACAATGGCTTGAGTCAGACACACCTTAGCCTTCAACTTCAAAGTGACATGCTTCCTCTTAAACACTTTATAGAGGTCTTTTGCAGCAGATTTGCCCAATGCAATATGTCTTCTGATTTCTTGACATCTTTTTTATTTCAAGCTGCTTTCATGAGCACTGAATGTAGAGCCAAGTAAAATGAAATATTTTCTCCATTTATCATGATCCTGCTTATTGGTCCAGTAGTGAGTGTAATGATGAGACGTAATCCATACTGAAGGCTGTAGCCTTCGATCTTCGTTAGTAGATGTTTCAAATCTTCACTTTTAGCAAGTAAGGTTATATCATCTGCATATCTCAGGTTGTGATGCTGTGTTCTCCTACATACAGTCCAGCTTTTTGGATTATTTGTTCAGAATACAGATTGAATAAATATGGTGAAAAGATACAACCCTGATGCACACCTTTTCTGACTTTAAACCATGTAGTATCCTCTTGTTCTGTTCAAACGACTGCCTCTAGGTCTACGTACAGGTTCTTCACGAGCACAATTAAATGTTCTGGATCTCATTCTTTGCAATGTTATCCATAGTTTGTTATGATAAACAGAGTTGAATGTCTTTCACAGTCAATAAAACACAGGTAAACATCTTTCTGGTATTCTTGGCTTTCCGTCAAGATCCATCTGACATCAGCAATGATATTCTTTATTAACAATGATAACAAAGAATTACCAACCCCAAAATGTCAATAGTATCAAGGTTGAGATGCCCTGTTTTGTTTCCTAGTTTCTAAAATCTAATATCTTATTGTCTAAGACAGATCAGAAGGGCACATTTTGACAGCAAATACAGACATACAGTCACAATATTAAAAAAAAAAAAAAGTTGTTGTTGTTAGGTTCCATTGAATCATCTCCAATTCATAGCAACTCTATTCACAGCAGAATGAAACACTGCCCAACCTTGTGCCAGCCTCATGATCCTTGCTACACCTGAGCCCACGATTGCTGCCACTGTGTCAATCCATCTTGTTGAGGGCCTTCCCCTTCGTCGTTGACCCTCCACTTTACCCAGTATGATATCCTTCTCTAGGGAATGGTTCCTTCTGACAACATGACAAAAGTAGGTGAGACGAAGTCTGGCCATTCTCGCTTCCAAGGAGCATTCGGCTGCACTTCTTCCAGAACAGATCTATTAGTCCTTTTACCAGTCTATGGCACTCTTAGCATTCTTCTCCAACACCACAACTCCAAAGCTTCACCTCTTCTTCAGTCTTCCTTATTCATTGTCCAACTCTCACGTGCATAAGAAACAATTGAAAAAGTAGATTTAATCAAATATGGTATACCTTGAAGATATTTTGGGTTCTATTCTAGACCACTGCAATAAAGCAAATATCACAAAAAATCAAGTCACATACTTTTTTCTTTCTTTTTTTCTTTTTTTCTTTTTTTTTTTTGGAGAGTGCATATAAAGGAGCTCTGGTGGCAAAGTGTTTAAAGCATTTGACTACTAACCAGAAGGCTGGAGGTTCAAACCCACCAGCCAATCCTTGGAAGGGAGATTGGGCAATCTACTTCCATAGTGATGTTGTTGTTGTTAAGTGTCATTGAGTCATCTTCGACTCATAGTACCCTGTGCACAGCAGAATGAAACACTGCTGGGTCCCACACCAGATCCACGATCCTTGCTATACTTGAGCCCATAGAAGCAGCCACTGTGTCAACCCATCTCATTGAAGGCCTTGTCTTCTTTCGTCGACCCTCCACCTTACCAAGCATGACATCCTTCTTCAGAGAATGGTCCTTTCTGATAACATGAACAAAGTAGGTGAGACAAAGTCTGGCTATTTTTGCTTCCAGGGAGCTTTCCAGATGCATTTCATCCAGGACAGATTTGTTAGTTCTTTTAGCAGTCCATGGTATTTTCAGCATGCATTGCCAGCACAACTCAAAAGCATCAACTCTTCAGTCTTCCTTATTCATTGTCCAGCTCTCACATGCATATGAGATGGTTAAAAATATCATGGCTTGTGTCAGGTGCATCCTACTCCTCAAGGAGATGTCTTTGCTCCTCAGCACTTGAAAGAGGTCTTTTGCAAACAACTTGCCCAGTGCTATATATCGTCTAATGTCCTGACTGCTGCTTCCATTGACGTTGATTGTAGAACCAAGAAATGTAAAGTCTTTGACAACTTCAGTCTTTTCTCCATTTATCATGATGCTGATTATAGGTCCAGTTGTGAGGATTTTTGTTTTCTGTATATTGAAATGTAATCCATACTGCA
Source organism: Orycteropus afer afer (assembly GCF_000298275.1). NCBI lineage: Eukaryota > Metazoa > Chordata > Mammalia > Tubulidentata > Orycteropodidae > Orycteropus > Orycteropus afer. Next base: position 5,019,179 of record NW_006921838.1, read on the forward strand.
GACTGTATTCTTCAATCTTTATCAGTAAATGTCCCAAGTCATCCTCACTTTCAGCAAGCAGAGTTGTGTCATCAGCGTATCATGGGTTGTTAATGATTTTCCCTCCAATCTTGAGGCTATGTTCTTCTTCATATAGTCCAGCTTCTCAGATTATTTGCTTAGCATATAGATTGAATAAGTATGGTGAAAGGATATAACCCTGACACACTCCTTTCTTGATTTTAAAGCATGCAGTGCCCCCTTTTTCTGTTCAAATGACAGCCTTCTGGTCTATGTATAGGTTCCTAACAAGTACAATTAAGTGTTCTGGAATTCCCATTCTTCTCAATGTTATCCAGAATTTGTTATGGGCCACACAATTAAATGCTTTTACATATTCAATAAAATATAAGTAAACATCTTTCTGGTATTCTTTGCTTTGATCCAGGATCCATTTGACAGCAACTATGATGCCCTTTGTTCCACTTCCTCTTCTGAATCCACCTTGTACCTCTGGAAATTCTCTGTCACTATACTGCTGCAACCGTTTTTTAATTATCTTCAGTAAGATTTTACTTGCATATGATATTAATGATATTGTTTGATAATTTCCACATTCTGTGGGATCACTCTTTTTTGGAATGGATACAAATGGATCTCTTCCAGTCAGTTGGCCAGGTAGATAACCTCAGAGACTCAAGGAGGGGTAGCTATGACTTGGATCCAACTTGATAGCAGTGAGTTTGGTTTTTTGGAGTGCATATAAAAGTTATATTTATACTATAGTGTAATCTATTAAATATGTAATAATATTATAAAAAAAAAGTTTGAAATATTGTGACAATTACCAAAAAGTGACACAGAGACATGAAGTGAGCATGCGCTTTAGGAAAAATAGTGCCAATAGACTTGCTTGAAGCAGGCTTGCCACAAATCTTCAATGTGTAAATAACACAATATCATTGAAGCACAATAAAACAAAGTGCAATAAAGTGAAATACACCTGTATATACTGGCTGAGGACAAGAGCATGATGAATAATTGAGATGCTATGATGCTCATTCCACTCACACAACAGTGCTCTACAGGTCGGAGTACTGTGTTCCTCCTACAAATGGAAAAAACAAGGATCAAAGAAGTTTTTTTCAGGTTATGCAGATACTAAGATAAGATATGAGGAAGAATTTAAATCCATAGAATCCTAATTTTCTCCTCTATCCCCTGGTGCCAAATTAATGACAGAGGTGGTGTTTGTATGGCTCTTTATTGCAGTTGATCCTTAGATAATAATAATAATAAAACCTGTTGCCATTGAGTCAATTCTACCTCATGGTGAGTCTATTGGTTTTAGGGTAGAACTTTGCTCCACAGGGTTTTAAATGGCTTGGACATCTGGGAAAAGAACACCAGGGCTTTATTCTGAGGTACCTCCAGGTAGATTTGAACCACCAACCTTTCTCTTAGTAGCCAAGTGTTTCACTATTTGGGCCACAAAGGGACTAGGGGTAAAGAAAGGAACAACCCACCACATTGTCCCTGTATCTCTCTGTAAATGCCAGCTTTTCTTCCTACCTTGTTTCCAGTCACCCTAAAGTGCCCTATACTTTCATCAGCCATCACAAGACTCTTCATCCACATGCTCCATGTTCACTTATCTTTTTTTTTTTTTTTTT
>NW_006921838.1:5025831-5032760 GCF_000298275.1 Orycteropus afer afer
AAATGACTCGACGGCACTTAACAACAACAACAACAAGATTTTACTTGTATGTGATATTAATTATATTGTTTGATAATTTTCACATTCTGTGGGATCACATTTCTTTGGAATGGTTACAAATATGGGTATCTTCCAGTCTGTTGGCCAGGTAGCTGTCTTCCAAATCTCTTGGCATAACTGAGTGAGTGCCTCCAGCAGGGCATCCATCTTCTGAAACATATCAATGGGTATTCTGTCAATTCCTGGAGCCTTGTTCTTCACCAATTCCTTCAGTGCAGCTTTGACTTCTTCCTTCAATATAACTGGTTCTTGGTCTTATGCTACTTCCTGAGATGGAGGAAGACCAACTATTTCTTTTTGGTACGGTGACTCTGTATTCCTTCCATCTTCTTTTGATGTTCCTGTGTCATTCAATATTTTGTCCATAGAATCTTTCAATATTGCAACTCGAGGCTTAAATTTTTTCCTCAGTTCTTTCAGCATGAGAAATACTGAGTATGTTCATCCCTTTTGGTTTTCTAATTCCAGGTGTTTGCACATTTCATTATAGTAATTGGCTTTGTCTTCTCAAGCTTCTCTTTGAAATCTTTGATTAAGCTCTTTCATCTTGTCATTTCTTCCATTTGCTTTAGCTACTCCCCACTCAAGGGCAAATTAGGACAGTAAGGGGCCATAGTCTCAGGGGTTCCACCAGACTATATCAGACCAGCAAACATGGTTCTTTTTTTTTTTTTTTTTTTTAAATGATTTTAACTTTTGTTCAACATTGTTCTCACACTCTATCCAGGATCTCCTACATAGATCTTCATATGAAAGGAAATTTTCATTGTTGGTTATCAGGAGTGGGAGGGGAAAAGGAAGGAACACTGCTATATAGATAAAGCATTGATTTTAGTGAAGGGAAAGGCAATATACCAAATGTGAGTGATTGACACACTGGCAGTAACAAAGAGGAAGACATGGAGAGGTGCATGGGAGGTACAGACAACAAATATGAATCCTTTTGCACATACAATACTGCATTGTCAGTGAAAGCAAACATTGATATATGGTTGAGTAAATGGGTCGACAGGCTGAGTGATTTGGTATGTCCATGCAGTGGGGAGTGTGCCCCTGACCATATATAAGGTTAGCGGACTGTTTCTACAAGTATATTGGTATGTTCTGCAAGAATTTCCAGCTGTATAGTAGAGCTGGCAAAGGACGAGGTTGTAGTCACTTCTTGGCCTCAGCCAGAGTGGTGGTTACTTTTTTTGTGTCAACTTGGCTGGGCCCGGTTGAGTGGCTGGGCAGCTGAATGTAGTATTCACCATGATGAGACTGTTAATCAACTCCATGGTGGAATCTACTGTGAGCAGCTGAATAGCTGCCTTTGGGTATGTGGTCTGCTTCCCATATATAACAAACAGCTTTGGGAATGGTCTCTAGCTTATGGTATGCTTGAACTCTGCATGTAGCCATGTCATTGTTCAGCAGCCTGCCATGTTCTGCCAACCTTGGGACTTTCAATAGACTTGAATTAATGGCCTGCCATGTGATTTAGGACTGTGCCTTTTTACTTGTCAACCTTGGGCTTGTCAGTCTCAGCAGCCAGCAGCTGTCTGAGTGAAAGAAGCCTCTAGCTCCAGTGGGCCAGGAGCAGGAAGCAGAGCTGAAGCCCAAGGCTGAGGGGCTTTTGCCCAGACCCTAGAGCCTGGCACTTTGAACTTGGACTTAAAACCTCCAAACTCTAAGAGAATAAATTGGTGTTTGTTAAGGCCATCCCATTTGTAGTATATTCTTGTCAGAGCTGCACTAGGTAACCAGAATAGCCAGCTACCCAGAATGAGTGAGGAGTTGGACCTATGGGCTCAGGACCATGGTCACAGGGACATCAAGCTCAACTGGCATAACATACTACACAAAACATCCTACTTTGGTGAGTAGCAACTGAGATCTTAAAACTTGCAAGTGGCCATCTAGATGCAACAATGGGTCTCTCCTCATCCAGAGCAAAGGAGAATGAAGAAAACCAAAGACACATGGAAATAATTAGTCCAAGCAACTGGTATACCATGCAATCCTAGCCTATATGACTATGAGACCAGAAGAACTAGATGATGCCTGGCTACCACTGTCAATCACTTGGAGAGGAATCTACATAGGAGATCCTGGATACAGTCAGAGAACAATGTGGAACAAAACTCAAAATCATGAAAAAAAAAAAAAAAATGACCATGTTTGCCAGTCTGATACAGTCTGGTGGAATCCCTGAGACTATGGCCCCTAGCTGCCCTTCAGGTCTGGAATTAAACCCACTCCTGTGGCTTCCACTCATACAAAAGACAGACGTATGAGCTGAACATTTCTATTGGGTAGATATACTTCTTGGAGAGATCAATCATGGGAGAATAGAAGGGCTGTGTATGCACAGGGAGACAGCCCAGGGGGCAGGAGTGCATGGGAGGGAAGGACACAGGAAACAGGTGGCTATGCGGAGGACATGGGAGGGGAGCTGTTGCACTGTGGGAGGTTACAAAGAACGTGGACTCTAAGGCTCTGAGAAGTGGAGTGACTTCAGGCTACATGCTAAGGGCATGGGAAGAACTGTAACTCAATCTACTGCTCTTAGAAATCACCAGCATTATCCTGTTTCTATTTGAGAAACTAGCATTCACTCAACCTAGAAGTTATAGGTATAGACTCTGCACCCATAAAGCCTGGATTCAAATCACAGCTCACACACTCCCTAAGCATAATATCTTGTTATTGTTAGGTGCTGTCAAGTTGGCTCTGACTCATAGAGACCCTATGCCCAGCAGAACAAAACACTGCCCAGTCCTGTGCCAGCTCCCATGATCCTTGCTATACCTGAGCCCATTGTAGCCACTATGTCAATCCATCTTGTTGAGGGCATTCCCCTTTTTTGTTGACTCTCCATTTTACCAAGAATGATAATCCTTCTCCAGGGAATGGTTCTTTCTAACAACATGACCAAAGTAGGTGAGATGAAGTCTGGCCATTCTCGCTTCCAAGGAGCATTCTGGCTGCACTTCTTCCAGGACAGATTTGTTACTTCTTTTAGCAGTTCATGGTAAAACACTGAAAGTACCATGGAATGCTAAAAGTTAATACCTTAGGTAAGTTATTTATCTTCCTGTTGCTTCTATGCATTCATCTGTAAAGTGGGCTTTATAATTATACTGACCTTGTAGGGCTATAGAGAGGATTCAAAGGACTAATGCATGCAAAATGATTTAAAGTGTTTCTAACATATTCCTTATGAACACTCATTAAGGCTTACTTTCCTCATTTTTGTATTTACTAATATAATGTAATTTGATATAATATTTAATGCTCACAGCAAGGAATAAGTAAAATTATCCTAATTTATATCTGCATCAATTGAATATCCCAATTGTTGTTGTTGTTAGGTGCTATTGAGTCAGTTCCCAACTCTTGTCACTCCACATGGTGGAAGGTTTTCTTGGCTGTATTACAGTTATTACACCAAAATTGAGTAACATTAAAAGAAAACATTTTATTATGCCCACATATTGTGACAATCTGGATTTTAGACCGGGAACAGTGAAGTGGTTGTCTCTACTTCACAATGTCTAGAGTCTCAATTGAAAAGACTCAACTGCCAGGGGCTGGAAGTAACTGGAGCATCATGTGTCAGGCGGTTGATGCTGACTGTGGGCCAGGACCCAGGCTAGGCTGTGAGCTGGGACTCCTATATGTGTCTTCTACATGTGGCCTGGGATTCCTCTACAGTAGGGCAGCCTTAGGAGCGTCAGATTTCTCACACGGAAGCTCAGTCTCCAAAGGCTCAAGATCCCCAAGAACAAAATGGAAGATACATCGCCTTGTATGACCTGCTTTGAAAGTCATTTCAGCCACCTTCTGTCAGTTTCAAGTAAGTCACAAGACTCCCCAAATTCAAGGAGAGAAAAATCAGACTCCAGCTCTTAATGAAGGAATGACAAGGTTTTTAAAAACATGGGGAATGGCAGATATTGAAACCATCTTTAGAAAAGACAACAGTTCACACAAATGAAGACAAAGTTTGTAAAAAAAATAAATAAATAAGTACAAACATGGGAATATTCCAAAATAGTAATGTCAAACTTCTTATTTTTTAAGCTTTGTTTTTTCATCAGCCTCTCAGACTTTTTCCACATTGATAAATAATGTAAATTAATCTTGTTCACTCACTGGCAGACATTTGAAAGCTTGATCCCCCAGGGTTGAAACTGTGGGTAGGCAGGTTGCTTTGGGAAGGTATAAAAATAAATTCTACAACATGTAATAGGGAATTACCTTGTCTTTGTCTTCCTTCTTGACAACTTTCAAACCATCCCTTTTTTAAAAAATAAATTTCAAGGAGGGAAAATACAATCAAGACTGGTCAGATTCTAGGGCACTGATTGAATTCCTTTTATAATTGGGTGAAGAACAATGTATAAGGTCTCTGTCCTTTCTTCCAGCCCATGTGCTGGCTTCACTATCTTCCCTCTTCTGTCCTGTTCCTCTTTTATGACCACTTTTCACCCTATCCTCTCCTACAACACTAGTCCAATCCATTGTCATCACTCTCTTAAAGTAGACAATAACCCTCTAAATTGTCTCCTTAATGGCATTCTCACACATCCCAGCCTTTTCTCAACATCATAGCCAGAATGATACTTGTGAAACCTAGGTCAGATAGCATCAACATTCTTCCAACTTCTATTTCCCATTTCACTTGGAGTAAAAACCAAAGAAAGGCCTTACAAAGTCTGATGTGATCTAGTTCCTAACACCTCTGTGATCTCATTTTCTTTAACTCTTCTCCTAGATCTCTCTACTCCATCCACATGGGCTTCTTTGTTCTTTATTACATATATCAGGCAAGAATCACCATCAGAGTCTTTGCATTTGCTCTTAACTCTGTTCTTCCCAAACTGTTCCTTCCAAACACATCCCCAAGATCAATTCTCTTACTCTTCATGATCTTTGCTCAAAAGTCAGCTTCTCAGTGAAGTCTTCTCTGAGCACACCATTCAAAATTGGAAATCCCTTCTCCCTGGAATTTCTAACCCCCTTTCCTACTTCTTTTATATCCATAGAACTTCCACCATCCTACAAAGTGTACGGTTACATTATCTATGTTTGTGTTGTGTGTCTTCCACCATTCCAAAATCCACATTTTGAGAACATGATTTTTTTGTTTTGATTTGTCTATTTAATTGCTGCTATATCTCCAAGATCTAGGGAAGTGTCTACCAGGAAGTGCCTGCCATCTAAGAGGGGTAATTCCTTGAGTATTTCTTGAAGGAATGAATATTTCTTCAGTGTGGCAATATTAAGTGCAGATTTGTGCATAGGATAAATTAAAAAAAAAAAAAAAAAAGATACTGTGACCAAATTGATTCCAACTCACAGCGACATCTTAGAACAGAGTAGACTGCCCTCATGGGTTTCCAATGTTGTAAATCTTTAGAGAAGCAGACCACCTCATCTCCTACCCTTGGAGCAGCTGGTGGGTTTCAATCACTGACTTTTTTGCTTAAAAGCCAAATTGTACATAGACTAGATGCTATGAAATTAAATAGAGGAATGCTTGTATCTGAAGTTATTTTGGAGTAGTAAGCCTAGGAAAAGGAGATGTTTCCCAATGATAGAGCCCACTTATGTTACAGCTTTAGTTGCTGACGCCCAAATCTATCTATCAGAATGGTTCTTTGTTTTCCATTTGCCTTTTTTTTCAAAGCATCCTTGACAAACCCTGAAAGAGGTAGACTTAGATTTGGTCTAAGCAGGATTCCTGCTCTCTCTAGTTTCAATGCAATCTGATAGTTCTCATATCCTATTGGGGTAGAATAATGGGGCCCTGGGAACTGTATGTTATGTTACATGACAAGGAAGAATTAAGGTTGCAGATGGAATTAATGTAGCTAATCAGTTGTCTTTGAGATGTATTGTGCAGTTATTTGTTGTTAGTTGCCACTGGGTCAATTGTGACTCATGGAAACTCCGTTTGTAACAGAGCAGTACTGTTCCATCCTGGTGGAGGGTTAATGTTATTACAAGGGTCTTTATTAGTCAAAGAGGAAAGGAGAGGCATCAGAGTCAGAGATGGAGATTTCAAGATAGTAACAGAGGTCAAGGTCATATGATTGCTGTCTTTGAAAAGAAAAGAGGCTAGGAGTCAAAGAATGCTGGTGGCCTCTAAAACTGGAAAAGGCAAGGAAACAGATTCTCCACTAAAGCATCTATTAGGAATATAGCCTGGCTGACACCTCGATTTTAGCCCCATGAGACCCATGTTGGCCTTCTTACTTCACAAAGTGTAAGAGAATACATCTGTGTTGTTTTAAGCCACCAAGTTGGTGATAATTTATTACAGTAGCAGTGGGAACTAATACACCTACCACTATTTCTAACAGATATCTATATCATTAACATTACCCTCAAAGTCAGAAGAAATTCCAGTCTGAATGTCCATAGTCCTGCTGTAGCATTCACTAGAGCAGAAGACAATTGTTCTACCTGCCATCAACTTACATGGGCCCTGAAGGGTGAGGTTTGAGTTCTTCCCTTCATCAAGCACAGAAGACCAAATGTTATCAGCAGTCATAAGGTCCCTGAACTGAACTTAATTCCAAAATGCCATCCAAATAACAACTCTGGCTAAAGCTATATATAGTTTTTTTTTCCTTTAGAGAAATAATCTGAAAATGTTTAGTTGGACTAAACCAGGAAATAAATAAATATTTTCTTCCCTTTAGCAACTAACAAAACACAGTTTACACACACAAATAAGGAAAACACATCATCCTTGAATTATGATACATTGAATTTTTTTAATTTAAACCAAATTCAAGTAAATTTCTACCTATTGCCTCTGATTATACCATTTTCTTCTTTCTTTCTTTTTTTTTTTTTTGATGGAGACTAGAGATCAA
>NW_006921838.1:5032860-5034272 GCF_000298275.1 Orycteropus afer afer
CTGGTCCTGCGCCATCCTCACAATCTTTGCTGTGCTTGAGCTCCTCGTTGCAGCCACTGTGTCAATGTATTAGCTTTAATTTATTGTTGTTGTTATTGTTGTTATGTGTTGTCAAGTCGGACCCGATTCATAGCGACCCCTCCTTGGGTTTCCGAGGCAGTATCACTATGGAAGTAGATTGACCCATCTTCCTTCCAAGGAGTGGCTGGTGACTTTGAACCGCCAGCCTTCTGGTTAGCAGTCAAGTGCCTTAGGCACTATGCTACTAGAGCCCCTAATTTATTGTGGAACTCTAAATTATACCTTCATATAAATTAGTATTTGTAGAATATGTGAATCTTTAGCTATTCTGTTACAATAGTGAAGTTAATAAAATTGACATCTAATTATAACTAACAACATAGTTCTATTAAACCTAAAGCAAGGAAAAAAGCAAGGAAGATTGCATTAGCCATTCTATGTTCCTTCTTGCAGAAACGTCTAGTTATCAAGACTATTCCCTGACGACCCCACATGAGAATCAAGATCTGAAGTAGTAGGTGTTGCCAAACACACTGGCTAGTTTCAGGTGGGTTCCAAGGAAGATGAAAGATATCTGGAATTTCAATGAATGGTTAAAACTAGATAGCAATTCACAATTGCTCTAAGGGAAGTGTGCCTAAGGTAAAACCAAAGAATCACATCTGGGGTCAATATTAAAAAACAGGGGAAGAGTTCTGGTAAGGTGGTAGAACAGACAGACAAACTACACAGATCCCATTCAACAAAGAAAAGTGGAACCAGCTGACACAGACACCAAAGAATCCTGGAGCCCTGAACTTTGAAACAAAGGATAAAGAAGTGAACTAAACTCCAACTAGTAGAAGAACCTGCATAAAAACACCAGAAGAGGAGACATATGCAGCTGCAGACTGTCAGCAATCCTGATGGCATGGACAGCTTGGATATTGCCAAGTCATGTTAGGACCTAAGAATTAACCTAAAAATCAGCCCTGCTAGCCAGGGGCTACACAAAGGACTACTGAATAAAAAGGAAAGAAGTAAAGAGGGAGAATGCCTGAGCTGTGGAGGTTTAGCTCTCCAGAGACAGCAGCCATTTTGAATGTTTACAAGCAGTTCAACCATTTTGGATATTTAAAACGACAGTGTTCTCCTCAGAGACCAAGGACCTAAGAATAGGCTCCACTTGCGAGGGACAACAAGGACGTACTGGACACTGAGGACTGGAAAAGTGTGATATTCCCTTTGTTACTCTTATATTCCACACCCACTTGGTGAATGGAGGTGTGGCCATCCCTTACTCCCACCCACCTTCTGGGCCAGCATGGGCCAGCAGGAATTCCATCCCAGTCTGTGTGCTCTGGCAGGGCCTGGATACCCTACCTCACCCTGCTCAGATTTTTTTTTTTTTT
>NW_006921838.1:5034497-5036845 GCF_000298275.1 Orycteropus afer afer
CAGTATAATGAGTAATACAGCACTTCAAATGATTACTAATGTTGCCATTTTGTCTGACTTAATCTCAATTAGTATAAATCACATTGTCATCGTTGTTAATTGCCATTTCTTTCAAGCAAAATGCTAATTTCTCTTTACAATCTTACAATTGCTGTTTGTTTTCTTCAAAATATTCCATTTGAAAAGCCTAATAAACAGAACATTTATAGTCCTTATATTTCTGCAGTTTGAAGCAAATGCATTTGTTAGCCTATTTGGAGGGTAGTCGTATTTCCTACTTACTTTTTAATATGAGAAACTTTCAACTTTTATCCACATGCTCATGCTAAATTTAAACTGGGTGGCTACAGGTCCACAGAAGAGTCTTTTTCCATCTCAATGCCAAGTAGAGATTCCAAAAAATGAGGTCTAAGAGGCATCATTTATGTTTAACTTCTCTGCAGAATCTCATTACTGAAAAAGTGAAGAAACAGCCTTTGATTATCAATGGAGCTTAGGGCTGTTTCCCTCCCCCCAAAATCTCTTAGTTCTTCTAGTCATATGGAAGTAAAACCTTCCTTAAGCCAATTACCTTATCAACCATCCCACTGCCATCAAGTCACTTCTAACACATAGGATAGCAGTTCAAAACCACCAGCAACTCTGCAGGAGACAGATCTGGAAATGTGCTCCAAAAAAAAGATTCCAAAAAACCAAACTCCAAAAGATGACAGCCTAGAAAACCCTATGGGGCAGTTTTCCTTGTCACATGGGGTTGCTTTGAGTCGAAACCAACACAACAGCACCTACAGAAACATCATTATTATTGAATAGCATGTGAAACTTCCTGCTATTTTCTGAGTTTTTTTTTTTTTTTTTCTTTAGCTTGTATTTCGAGACAGTTATTCTTAGTATCCATGTAACTCAATCATCCAAGAATTTTCTTCTGAATGAAATCTTAACTTCATAACTTGGCTTATGTAAGGTACATAAGCCTTAACATACCTATTCATAAAATGCTGAGAGAGATGGGTTCAGGGTCCAAAAGAGAGGGAAATTTTCAATAGCTGGGCAACCACCAAGCTTTTAAGACTTCTCTTTTGAATGCTATAAGCCTCCCTTCTCTCCCAGTTCTACTGATCTAGATGAGAGAGAATTCTCGTAGACAGCATGACAGCATCTGAATTCCACCGGAGCAGCTGAGTTTCCATTGTAGGCACTTCAAGTTAGTACTTTGCTAAGTCTTATCTTTGAGGCTGCTTCTAGAACCAGGCTATAACAAGAGTCAGGGTCCAATAAAACCAATGATATTTACTCTTTAATGCAGTCCCCCCTTCCAAGACGAGCTTTCTCTAAAGACTGAGCACAGTTTTTTATTGTGTGAGCTTATAAAATGCAAAATGATTAAAGATGCATCTATTTTTTTTTTTTTCCATCCTATCTCTATCGTTCCTTTGGTCAACAACAGCAGAGTCCTGGCAATTTCATATGCACTTTCATAAAAGGTCAAGTTTAGCCATCAGCACTGAAAAATATCTTAAAGGGCAAGATTGCTGCATTGTAATGAGTTTGGGAAGCACCTTTGGGCCAACTATAAGCTGAAGGACTCGTGATCTTTCAGAAAGTTCCCCATTTCACTTGTCTTCCCCAGCATGAGCCTCACTAAACAGATCTATTTCCACATCATCACAGAGCTTGAAAAGGAAATTTCATCTCAAGAGCCATAGCTTGGAATCACTCTATTAAAGTCTTTTCCATCTTCTTGGGCCCCATTGCCCATTTCTTTGACATCCCAGGACATCTCTCACTGCTGGCAGTCAAGCCCCTCATCCTTCTGTTCTGAAACATATTTCTGTTCTTTTTGTCTTCTCATCTCATATCAGGCATCCTAAATGTACATTTCATTTAGAAATTTTAACATGATAGGCAAAAGCTCGACAAAACACTAGTGAGTGGAGAGTGATTGAACTGAAATTCTGAATTGCATGCTATGCATAACTTATCCCATAATGTTGAGCAACAGAGTAATAGTTGTAATGAAAGAGTCACCTTTTCCCAGATGGCCTCAGGTACCAAAAGAACATATATATGTATGGATGAACTTTAAGAGGTTCACCTTTCTCAGATATTGACAGAAAAGAGTTATTGACTCTTGCTCACCCCCCGGTAGGACATGTTTTCAGGAATCATGCCACTTGTCCTGTGAATGATGCCCAGGCCATTTTTATATAGATTAAGAGGTTCAGATTCCATCTCGCTCCTGAATTCTTTGAGTAGTGTAAATGGTTAGCACTAGGCTGCCAACCCAAAGGCTACAGGCTCAAGTCCACCCACAGGCACCTTGGAAGAAAGGCCTAGTGGTCTCCTTC
>NW_006921838.1:5037945-5039009 GCF_000298275.1 Orycteropus afer afer
TTAATTGCCCCTAGAGAAGGAATCTCAGTTCCAAATACTGCACCCATGCACACCTGAAATTGTACTAGTAATGAATCATCTTGTAATGAAACTGCTTCTTTACTTCTTTTTTTTTAATGTCAGCTCTTTACTGTGTTCAGTCCTTTCTGTGCACTACATTTAGGAGACATTTACTCAGTGGGTAATAGGGCAACTATGGTATGGCACAAAGACTCACAGCTATGGAATATGAAAACAGAATAAGAATTTTTAACCCTCAGTACTGTTGACATTTCAGACAGAATAATTTTGAGGGTGAAGAGGGGGCTGTCCTGTGCATTTTGGAATATTTAGCAGCACCCCTGGCCTCTACTCACTAGATTCCAGTAGCAATCCCCCACCAACCATTGTAATAAACAAAATGTCTCTATACATTGTCAAATGTCTTTTGGGATGCTAAGTTGCCCCCACTTGAACACTGAAAATCAAAGGTATATGAAGTCAGAATCATCTGAAGAAATCATTGAAAATTTAAACTTCAGGAATCTATCGTGGTGTTTCTCACTTTAGAGGAATAGAAAACTATGGGGTTTAAAAGTTCCTCAGTTATTTTGATGCTCAGCCAGCGTGTAAATCATTTTTTGGGTACTAGTCATGGACAAGAAATTATCCAAAGGAGCCTTCCACCCATCTTCAAATGCATACAAGTTTATCTGCAGAAATTAGACTTTTTCTAAGTAGGTGAAAAGAGAACTGTGGCCAAATGAAAAACAAAGATTTGGGTGTGAAAATGAGGAGAAGAAAAAGTTCTTACAGAATGGTAGATTGTCAATCCCTGGAGGTATTTAAAGAGAAGCTGAATGCCCACTAGTCAGGAAAGTTATAAAGTTATATCACACATCAAGGGAGACTTTGATATTAATTCTGAAGTTATATGATTCTACACAAATAAACAATTCCTTACTGCGAATAGAACATAATTTTTTAAAACCTAAATAAGGAGAAGAGAAAAGTAATTAATATTATTTGCACCTATTACCTGGGCCCTCAATACTGGGTGAACAACAGAGCCTCCTGTGAAGTTC
>NW_006921838.1:5040424-5041353 GCF_000298275.1 Orycteropus afer afer
CAGAGTAACATACCTAGACCATTTTCTGTCATTGCAACTGTGACTCAGGGTGTGTCGTGTGTATCAAAGTAGAACTATGCTTCATAGGGTTTATATGGCTGATTATTCAGAAGCAGGCCACTGGCCTCTCTTCTAAGGTGGCTCGAGGTGGACTTGAATCTCTAACCTTTCAGTTAGCACTAAAGCACATGATCCATTTGCACCACCCCGGGACTTCCCAGAATTACACAGATTATGCATATTATTGGAAATCAAATCCTTCTTATGAGAGCGTAGGGACTTTCAAATCCACATTATGCTCCCCGTCCCCATTCCGTTCCCACACAGACCATGATCTCTTTCTTCTTCCAGCAGCAGTACACGTTTGACTTTGTGGGGCTGTCAGACAGGAAGCCCTGGTTTCTTTCCATTCCCCTTCCACCCACTCTTTTAGGTTTTGTTATTGGAGTTCATCATTAAAAGCTAATTTGGATGCCCCAGTGACTTATAGAAGCTTCTAATGAACACAATAAAAGTGAGGAAGCCATTCTCATTCTGGGATGCTCTCAGCTCTTACATTCTAGCTGATTGGGGAGGATGAGTCCAGCTCGTTAGGAATCAGATTTGAAGGTCTTTAGCCTGAATATAGCTGAGCAGATGTGCGAATGTGCTAACATCCTGAGTTTCTTTCAACTAAACTAAGGCAGCTGAGAAGTGGGAAGGGTTCTAACGGGACCCAAAGGTATTTCAATTTTCTGCTTGAGCATCCAGGCACACTCAATGTTTACTCAAAACTTCAGAGAGCCACTGTGCTCTAAGAGTTGGCACCTACAAGCAGAGGGGATGGCCACCCATGGGTGGAACTTCAGGACTGCTAGGGAGTCGGCCTCTGGTGGTACTTGCTCCTGTTGCTGGAATGGAACCTTCACACTTCATTGCTTTACCTTCAG
>NW_006921838.1:5046843-5050844 GCF_000298275.1 Orycteropus afer afer
AAACAACCTTAACTTGCCTTTTCATTAATATCTTCTTCACTTCTTGGAAAAGGACAAAACAGTATCCAAGGCTGATCAAAGAGAGGGAAAATAAGCCTTGAAAAAAAAATTATGAGAATTTTTCTTAGTGTAACTGTATAAAATTGTCTTAGGCAGTTTACCTTAGTGAGGCAAATAATCTTTCCATATTTCATGAGACCTGTACTACAAAGAAAAAAAAAAAAGCTAATTGGCACAGCATAATACATAAAAATCTTATTCCAAAACCTACTTTGGTGAGTAGCAACTGGGGTCTTAAAACTTTCAAGTGGCCATCTAAGATGCAGCTAACGGTCTCCTTTCATTGGAAGTGAAGAAGAGTGAAGAAAATCAAGGGTATTTGGAAACAATTAGTCCAAGGATATGATGAACTGGACCTCGAGACCAGAAGAACTAGATGGTGCCCAGCTACTAACGCCAAGCACTCAGGAAGGAATCAATACTGGAGATCCTGGATAGAGGGAGAGGACAGAATTACTGGTCGAATGCAATTCGGTGGGACCCCCAAGACTATGGCCCTGGGATACACTTCAGGGCTAGGATAGGACTCCCTCCCAAGGACTGGTTCTCAGCCCAACAGTAGAAAGACTTACATGCAGAATACCCAACCTAGGACGATGCACCCACTGACTCTACAGAGATACACTCCTTGGAGCAATCGGCTATGGGATACCAGAGGGGCAGCGTTCACATGGAGGGAAAGCTGGACAGACAGGAATGCATAGTTAAGAATGGCACAGGGAGGGGGAGTCACAAGGAGGGGAGAGGATAGTGGATTAGGGTTGGGGATGGTAATCGGGGAGTGAAAGCAAATGAACGGTTGAATATAAAACAAATTCTGTTCTATAAATTTTCTCCCAAAGCACAATTTAAAAAAATAAAGGAAAAATAAACAAACTTATTATCTTTGATTTTTACATAAATAAATGAATAAATAACAGAAGTGCTAATGCAACAATAATTGTGACCAATAGTATATAATGAATAGGGTTTAAATTAAAAACTATTATATATATTTTTATGCTGCTCCCTTCTTCAGCATTAGATACCAGGTTTTTGAATGGTCACTTGCCTCTGTATATAAACATGAGGTGTAGTGTAGAAAGAGAAAGGAGGACAGAGAAATAAGTGTGGCAAAATAACCAACTTGGTTAAATATATACCCTGATTCCAAAGTTAAATCATCCATATACTATGCCCTACAGTCATTATGTTTAGAAACATGTGCCAGCCATTGAGCATGGTACAAGAAATATAGTGATTAATAACACAGTGCAAATCTAAGGATTTGGAATTCCCCTAAGTGGAATTCACAGTCTAGTAGGGCAAAGAGGTCATCAAATGACAATTACTCTGCAGCATGCTAAATTCTACAGAAGTGGACTGGGTGTGAGAAAAAAAAAAAAAGTCCCTGGCAGAGATGTCAGTCTAGCTGGTTCCTAAAGCACATGAAGGAGGTTTGACAGAAGATGCAAGGATGTAGTGTGGGCAACGTGACATTCTGGAAAACAGGGAGCAGTTAGGTGTGGCTGCAGAATGTCAGTAATGAGCATATGTGTGGCTCAGTGGTGGAATTCTCAACTCTACCAATACACCTTGTGCACAGCAACCACCCACCTGTATAGGCCTGAGCATCACCTTGATGCTGAACAGGCTTTAGCAGAGCTGCCAGACCAAGACAGACAAGGAAGAAAAGCCTGAAGACGTACTTCTGAAAATGAGCCAGTGAGGACTCCATGGATCACTGCAGTTCCCTAGCCAGTCAATCATGGCAGCACTTCATTCCATCATGCATGGGGTCACCATGAGTCAGATAACTACTGGACGGCAGCTAACAACTTCAACAAGAAGTCAGTAGGAGCAAATCACAAAAGTCCTCCTAAGCTGAGAAGTTTTCATTTACTAATTTTTTCCTGAATCTGACAGAGAAGTATTGAAAAATGTGTTTTTAGAAGTAGAATTATGTCATTGGCTTTACTTTTTGGTAGAGGATGGTTCCTCTTTGTCTAAATCCAAGACAGTTCATGTTGGGATGAAAATGAGGGGCAGATCCAAAAAGCTAATGTGGCCAGAACTTGGTGACCACCAAGGCAGGTAAAATGAAACAAGAACTGTTGACAGAAATTATTCAGCTTACCTCATTCTTTGTGTCATTACACAGAATACGATTTATATTGTTTCATTTTGTAAGTTATAATTTTTACTACTCCTTAACCATGTCAAACACTTTCCCATCTCAGGCTCATTACATTTGCTAGGAATGCTTTTTCTCAAAATCATTACAAGGCTAACCTGATAATTTAATTCAAGTCTCTAGCAATATGTCCTCAGACAGAACTTTCCTGACTATCTTATCTGAAATTACAAATTCTCCTCCCAAGTCATCCTCCTTCCCTTTAACCAGTTTTCTTTTTCACAGCACTTATTAATATCAAAATTAAATCGTAATTATTTGTCCATTTGTTTATTTTCCATCTCTCCATTAGAATTTCAGCTCACTAGGCTTTATTTAAGGAGCTCTGGTAACATAGTTCCTAAGGCATTTGACTGCTAACCAGAAGGTTGGAGGTTCAAACTCATCAGTCACTCCTCAGAAGGAAGACTGGCCAATCTACTTCCATAGTGATATCATTTTGGAACCCAAGGAGGGGTCTCTATGACTTGGATCTGACTCTATGGCAGTGATTTTGTTTGTTCATTTTAGGGTTTGTTTGTTTTGTTTTGTTTCTCTTTCATAACTATATGCCCAGCACTGAGAATAACACCTACTATAAAGTAGTTGACTATTAACATATTAAATACATGAAGTATTCTATGTTTTGTACTTTTCCATTTATAAAGAAAATTCCTCAACATTCTTTAATGCTTGAATTAGAATTACCTCTGGAGAAAATCTGTATTTTCTAAACAAGGAAATTATATCTGCTTGAATAATTTATCTCAGAAAGATCAGCACAAGGCTGGTCCCCATGAAGTGGAGGTTAAAGATGTCCCAAATGTCCAAACTACCATGCCACTCCATCATTTCAGACATTAACTCCTCTTCCTCCTCCTCCTAGTGATCTCCCCCATCTTAGGGTTGTGTATTTCACTGTAAAGCCTCACAGAACTCACAGACATCCAAGGGATCATCTCACATAGTAGTAGTGGAGGCTGGCAGGCTGGCGAGTCCCAGGTCCGTGAGTAGGTCTGGAGGATCCTCCCAATTCTCAGGGTCTGATGAACCTCAACCAGCAGAGCAGATGATGGCTGCTGTCCCAAATCCAGGAGTGACATGAGGATGAGCCAAAACACAGAACCGGAGAAAGAAGAAGGCGAACCTTCCCAGGAGATTCGTAGGTATACCCTCAAGGAAGCTAAGGGTGGTTATTTGAATTATACCCCCCAAGTAAGGCAGGACTCAAGATACATTCCACCTGTGTTGCTCCAACAGAAATAACCCAAGTGGATGGCTTTAACAATCAGCAGCTCAAGGCAAATCCAACCACAGAGCTGATTGCCAGTCATTATAGGGAATGACTACTACCAGCTGCCCAGCCAACCTGATACCTGACCTTAACTGCCACATCACCCCAAACAGGCATGGATAATAGGATTTACAATATATCACAGAATGGAGGACAATGTATCACAGAATGGAGGACAATGGCTAGAAGGGCCACATCAAGCAATTCACTGCAATATCCTAGATAGATTTTAGCATTCATTCCAAGCCCAAAAGATAGTTAATAGTAGAATCTAGGATTTTTTTATTCCTAGCCAAGTTCAGAATTTTGCAAGACCTAAGACTTATTCATTGCAAATACCTTTTTTCAACAACTATACATTCAGCAGCTATACATGTGGACTTCATCAGATGGAATACACAGGAATCAGATTGACTACTTCTGTCACAAGAGGCGATGGAAAAGCTCAATATCTTCAGCCAAAACAAGGCCAGGAGCTGACTGTGGAACAGACCA
>NW_006921838.1:5051630-5085079 GCF_000298275.1 Orycteropus afer afer
ATCATTAATATCACATGCAAGTAAAATCTTACCGAAAAAAAATTCAAAAATGGTTGCAGCAGTATATTGACAGAGAACTCCCAGAAATGCAAGCTGGATTCAGAAGAGGACATGGAATGAAGGATATCATTGCTGATGTCATATGGGTCTTGGCTCAAAACAAAGAATACCAGAAAGATGTTTACTTGTGTTTTATTGGCTATGCAAAAGTATTCAATTGTGTGGGTCATAAAAAAAATTATGGTTTATATTGAGAAGAATGGGAATTCCAGAACACTTAATTGTACTCATGAGGAACCTTTGCATAGACCAGGAGGCTGTCATTCGAACAAAACAAGGGGGGACACTGCATGGTTTGAAATCCAAAGGGAGTGTGTCAAGGTTGAATTCTTTCACCATACTTATTCAATTTCTATGCTGAGCAAATAATTCAAGAAGCAGGACTACATGAAGAATGTGGTATCAGTAGTGGAGGAAGAATCATTAACAGCCTGAGATATCTTGATGACACAACTTTGTTTGCTGAAAATCAGGATGACTTGAAGTACTTACTGATGAAGTTTGAAGAATACAGTCTGCAGTATGGATTACATATCAATATAAAGAAAACAAAAATCCTCTCAACTGGACCTATAACTAGCATCATGATAAATGGAGAAAAGTTTGAAGTTGTCAAAGACTTCATATTCCTTAGTTCTACAATCAACACCAATGGAAGCAGCAGTTAGGATATCAGATGAGTTATAGCACTGGGCAAATCAGCTGCAAAAGACCTCTTTCAGGTAACTATTGGAAGGAAGTGGGAGGGGAGCTGTTACATTGGAGTAAATTGTAGTCAATGTCATGAGACAAAGTGTACATGAACTGCTGTATGGAAAGTGAATTTGCTTTGTAAATTTTCACCCAAATCAAAATTTGAAAAAAAAAGACTCCCATACCTTCTACTTTCCTCTCTATTTCCTCTCCTCTCTAATACCGATAACTATATTAAACCAAAACCCAAAGAAAAGCAGTTTCCATCAAGCCAATTTTAACTCACTGAGACCCTATACATGCAGAGTATAACCGTTCCATAGGGTTTTCCTGGCTATCACCTTTCAGAGGTAAATAGTCTGGACTTTCTTCCATGGTGCCTCTAGATGAGTTCAAGCCACTGGCCATTCAGTTAGTAATGGAGTGTGTAGTCATTTGTTCCATCCAGAGACTCCTATAACCATACCAGGTACACTGAAATGTTTATTTGTTATTGAACAAATGAGTGATCATTCATATTCAAACTCTCCCACCCACAATCAACTCATCAATTTTATTTGACCTGACACTCTCACCTTTTTTCTTCTAATAATAGTGTCTGAAGTTTCAGTTATGGGAGTAATATTCCCTTTTCTTGAATGGACAATGCCAGAATCACTCCAATTCACTCACCATGGCTTTTGGGTGGGGTAGAGTACTGCTGGAAAGAAAATCAGGGTATAGTTATTTACTGATAGAGAGAACTCTCGAATGGAATGAATTTAAACTATTAGTCATCAGTAAAACATAATTTATCTATGAAGTCCCAATGTCTTGAACTGATGTTAGAATAAATAGACTTTGATAGATATTATTTCACACCTCAACAAACAGCTGCATTTAGCTCTCTGGCTGTCAAATGGCCACAGCCATTTTTCACTCCAGAGTTGCATGCCTCCTTCAATTTTAGTGTAATATATTGCCCCAAAGCTTAATGTATTGCCCAAAAAACAATACACAGAAGAGTAGTGGGATTATGCATATCCATGCCAGATAGCAATATATATTTCAGCCAGGTTTCAGAAACTGTTAGAAATCATATTACTTCATAGGTTTGCCATTCTTAGGGAGTCAATTCCACTACTCACACCTCTTGGGTTTGAACCGCCAGCCTTCTGGTTAGCAGTCAAGTGCCTTGACTTGGGATCTCTGTGCTTCAATATGCTCTTTTCATTGTTTTTTGTATGTTGACTATGCTTTCTAATAAGTTGTACGTTGAAAAGAACAGCAAATGGCACAAATCTGAATTAAGGACATTCAATATAGATTCCTCAAAATAATGATGAGAGTTTGGATTATTATTCAAAGACCCTTTACTCCCTGGTGGGTGGAGTGTATTTCTCCAGCCCACTGATGTGGAGCTTCACCACATATCTTGCTTCAACCAATGGAATGGTAGCAGACAGGATTCAAGCAGAGACTTGAAATGCATTTGCAGGGTTAAGCTTGTCTTCTCCCATTCCAGTGATCCACCTTGAAAAAAGCTTCCTCCTAGGTAGCTTCTCCTCCTCTACCTGGAGCCTGAGAATGCCACACAGAACTGAACTCTACTGCCAGCCAGGAGATCATAAATGAGGGAATTAATATATCTGTGTTATAATTCACCAATATTGTGATGAGAGCTCTGGTGGCGTAGTGCCTAAGCCATTTGACTCCTAACCAAAAGGCTGGTGGATCAAATCCATGAGCCACTCCTCAAAAGGAAGACTGGGCAATCTATTTCCATAGAGATACGATCTTGGAAACCCAAGGAGGGGTTGCTATGAGTTGGAATCGACTCGACGGCAGTGAACTTGTTTTTGTTGTTGTTGTTGTTGTTGTTGTTTGTTTGTTTTTAATACTGTAATTGTTAGTAGTGAAGAAAAATTGATTAATACAAACCATATCCCATTACCTACCCATAATTAAAACTGTTCTGAAATGTCCAGGATAGGTAAAAGATACAGAAAGCAAAGTCAAATAGTCTTACAATTAGTCCTGACATGACCATTTAGAAGCACTGTGTTGTTGTTGTGTGCTATCGAGTCAGCCCCGACTCATAGCGACCCCTCCTTGGGTTTCCAAGGCAGTATCACTACGGAAGTAGATTTCCCCATCTTCCTTCCAAGGAGTGGTTGGTGGGTTTGAGCTGCCAGCCTTCTGGTTAGCAGTCAAGTGCCTTAGGCACTATGCTACCAGAGCTCCTAATACTATAGACATAGGCAAACCACTTTACCTTGCTTCATCTTAGTTCTTTAACTATACCATATGGATAATAATATTCTCCCCAAGGGATTATGATCAGGATTAAATGAGACAAAGTCTGTAAATCAGCAAACACAAGGCCTGCTCAGAATAGTGATGGGTCCAGGGTGACATTTTCAGTGTTCAAATCCTGGATCTAAGACTATCTGGCTGAGAGTAGAGGACTTTGAAATGTGTAATTATTTTATTTCCCACATGAATTCTCTCCCTTTCTCTGCTAATAGTCTCTTTTTCTGGGGAAGATATTCCATGTAGTTTATGTGAAGTTGATCTCCCTTCAGCATCAGGTTGCCTAACTGCCCCCACTACCACTAGTCACTGTCAAGTCAATTTCAACTCATGGTGACCTCATGTGTAGCACTGTGCACCACAGTGTTCTCAGTGGATGATTATGCAGAAGTACATTGCCATGCCTTTGTTCTGAGGTGTCTCTGGGTGGACTTGAACCTCCAACCGTTTGGTTAGCAATCAAGCACCAGCCCAGGACTCTATTGCAGAATCAAATCAAAGTACTGCACCAATTGTGCCACAGTGATTAGTTCATGGGTACATGATCAAATTTAGGCCAATAAGAACCGTTTTAAGTGCTTTATCTGGAGCTATGGAGATTGAGATACCCTTTCTTTTCTCAGGATTTCATGCTGAAAGTGTAACATAAGCTTAGATCTAAACTGGCCTTCAGTGACAACATATTTGGGGAGTCTGCCTTAAAATGAGGGCAATACAAAGAAAATAAAAACATAATATGCAGGGAAAGTGATTCCTTATTATATTACTTGATCTTCTGAATCTAGCTGGGACTGTAGACAGGACCACTAGTAGACATTTTAGTAACAGGACCCAATATAGTCATATTTGCTTAGATCAATTTGAGATGAGTACTATTGTTCGAACAGAACAAGGGGACACTACATGGTTTAAAATCAAGAAGGGCATGCGTCAGGGTTGTATTCTTTCTCCACACTTATTCAATCTATACGCTGAGCAAATAATCCGAGAAGCTGGACTACATGAAGAAAAACGTGGTATCAGGATTGGAGGAAGAATCATTAACAACCTGAGATATGCAGATGATACAACTTTGCTTGCTGAAAGTGAGGATGACTTAAGGCACCTACTGATGAAGGTTGAAGAATACAGTCTGCAGTATGGATTACATCTCAACATAAAGAAAACAAAAATCCTCACAACTGGACCAATGAGCAGCATCACAATAAATGGAGAGAAGATTGAGGTTGTCAAAGAATTCACGTTGCTTGGTTCTACAATCGATGCCAACAGAAGCAGCAGTCAGGACATTAGACGACGTGTAGCATTGGGAAAGTCAACTGCGAAGGAACTATTTCAAGTGCTGAGGAGCAAGGATATCTCCTTGAGAACTAAGGTGCACCTGACACAAGCCATGATATTTCCAATCGCCTGGTATGCATGTGAGAGCTGGACAATGAATAAGGAAGACCGAAGAAGAGTCGATGCTTTTGAGTTGTGGTGCTGGCAAAGAATGCTGAAAGTACCATGGACTGCTAAAAGAACTAACAGATCTGTCCTGGAGGAAGTGCAGCCAGAATGCTCCTTGGAAGCAAGAATGGCCAGACTTCATCTCACCTATTTTGGTCATGTTGTCAGAAGGGACCATTACCTGGAGAAGGATGTCATGCTTGGTAGGGTGGAGGGTCGACGAAAGAGGGGGAGGCCTTCAACGAGATGGATTGATACGGTGGCTGCGATGATGGGATCAAGTATAGCAGGGATTGTGGGGCTGGCGCGGGATCGGGCAGTGTTTCGTTCTGCTGTGCATGGGGTCGCTATCAGTCGGAAACGACTCGATGGCACTTAACAACAACAACAACACTATCATTTGCAAACAAGAAAGTGTAACATTGGAAAATTTAGCAGTTTCTTTGAATCTAAGTTTCTGAATATGGAAAATGGAAGCAATGTTATTAACTCACAGTGTTACAACTGTGATAGCTAAATGAGAATGTGCCTCACATATAATATGTAGCCAACAATGCTTCATCAACATCATCATCACAATCAACATCATCATTACATCTTTGTATCTTACTAAAAGGGGAGCCCTGTAGTGTAGAGGTTAAATACTAAGCTTTTAACCAAAAGGTTGACAGTTAGAATCCACCAGCCACTTCATGGGAAAAAGCTGTGGCTGTTAGCTTCTGGAAAGATTTATAGCCTTGGAAACCCTATGGGCCAGATCTACTCTGTCCTAAAGGGCCACTGTGAGTTGGAAGTAACCCCAGAGCAATGCTTTTGTTTGTTTGTTTTTTATCTTATACCACAGCAGAAAAATGTCACAGACGCAAGCCAATAAAAACACATTTACTCACTCCTCTCTTTATTGGTCATAGACAGGTGGAAGATGCTATAGACGTATTTTAAGAAGGGAGAAAAGGATAATGGATATAGTAAAGAGAGGGAAAAAAGAAAGAAACAGTAGTCACAGACCAGGAAAACCAGAACTCAGAGGTATAGTGGGAAAATGG
Source organism: Orycteropus afer afer (assembly GCF_000298275.1). Taxonomy (NCBI): domain Eukaryota; kingdom Metazoa; phylum Chordata; class Mammalia; order Tubulidentata; family Orycteropodidae; genus Orycteropus; species Orycteropus afer. Next base: position 5,057,171 of record NW_006921838.1, read on the forward strand.
GAACAGAGTTCAATATGGCTATAAGACTTGGAGTCTAGGTCAACCTCACCCTAGACCACACAAGTGATAGAGTGTGAGGGGATTGAAAGTGAAACAACCAATAATCACTGAGTTAGCAGTCTCACCCCATACCAAGTTAACAGCAATAAGAGTGTGATTGTGGGAGAATGGAAAAAAAGCATAGAAAGAGAACCCTGCTTACGTGGGATTCTCTTTCTCATGACTTCTCCCTGTGACAAATACAAAAGTTTCCTATTGGAGACCTGAAGAGGACTCAATCCTGAAGATCTTTGCTAGCCCTGAATGTCAGAAAAAAAGTTTTGTTTTTTTTTCCAATCTCTAAGCAGACACAGTAATTATTTATCATCTGCAGTAGAAGAAATCCATATCACCACCTGACTAGGCTTTTCTAGAGAGCATTTAGTAAGAGAAAAGCCAAAACCAAAATTATTTCCTACCAAAGGCCCTATGTATCTACTGGTAAACAAAGCCCTAGTTGTACACACAGCTCGGTCTAAAGGGTCCCATTTTCTGGTATACCAGAACTTCTCACTCCCTCAACCTTTGAGCACAAGAGTTGAGTCAATACAGTCCCTTCAACTGCTCCCTGTCCTCAGGTAACTCTATCTCTAAACACACCCACCCTTCCTGTGCCTCACAGCCTCTGTCACACTATATATAAAACTCAAGACCAATAGAGTCAAACATGACTCTCCCTCTCTACTAATTTATCCATCTTTTTATTGTCACTTCATTTTCCCTCTTCTTCTGATATCTACGAGGAAGTATTTCGAGCATTCTTTTGATTTCTAAAGTAAAAATTTGTCTCGTAATTCCAGCATCAACTCCTCTCACCTCACCTACAGGTATTCTTCATTTTCTCCTCCTTCTTTGCCCTGGGACCATTCCCCCTGGTTATTTCTCCTTCACTTCCATAGAGGCTCACACCCCCACCCCAATAAGAATACAACTAAGAAAGACAGGTAAGACAGAGAAACACAACCGACAACAAAACCCTTTTTGGCCTGTTATTCTATTTAACCACCATTTTTTCTTTGTTATTCTGTTTACCAGGCATCATCTTAAAGAGAATTCTAGTCTTATCTGTTACATTTCTTCATACACATTCACTGTTCACTTTCTTGAAGTCTTAAATCTCTTACCTAATTAAAACTGTGTGCTTGAAAATTACCTGTGACCTTCTAAACACTCACTCTAATGTCCTTTCCTTATTTTACTTCTTCCTTCACCTTTGTACTCTTGAACACAGTAGTATTTCTAGGGGGTATGGGGATGTGCCCTGCACTAGATGACACTGGTAAGGGTGACACTGTTAAAGGGGGGGGTCACCAAAATGACTCTATAAAATTTTTGTGCAATGTTTCAGCAGAAATTTATTATATTTTATAAAGATATAAATAAGCTACAGAGGTAGTTAGTTATAACAACAGTGTGTGTGTATATATATATATATATATATATATATATATATATATGAGACAGCAAAATATATAAAAACTACAGGGGACAGGGGTCATTATTTACAACAACAAATTCATATTTCATAAGTCCAGCTTACATGTATCAATATACCTACAAAACTAAAACTCTATGCTAATTTACTTTTTGAACCTTCTAATGTGCTTCACTCAGAGCTGTCATTATTACTCAGTTACAAAGACACTTCAAATCACATGGTTTTGCCTACACCTGCTACAAGTATGTACTGTTTTTCCTGGTTACCAGCATTTTTACAGTCATCTATTTGGCACATTCTCTGGTTTTAGCTACAATATTGTGATAATTAGTATTTGTAAGCCTAAATCAATAACTTTTTTTGAGAATGAAGTAGTGATTAAAGGAAAAGTAGAAGAAAGATCAAAAAAGGCTTCCACTCAGTTTCTAATAATGTTATAATTAATAATGCTGTAATTCAACTAGAAAGATTTTACAAAACAATTTTGGTACTAGCATTCATATAATCTGAGAAATATTACACTTAAGCTTTACATTTATATTTATTATTATTCTATGATTAAAATATTATTATTATATGATTAAAATTGATAATAAACATTACCAGGGATTCTGTATGCTCTATAGATACACGGTGGAAGGAGGGGTTTGAGACCATGAGAGATCACACTGGGTGACACCCACTGTAGTGACGCCACTGCTTGAACACAGCTCACGTGTTTTCTAACTGCCTGGAATATAGCACCAGAATATCTGTTGGCTCCTTTAAAATCCCATCTTTATAACAAAACTTACAGTAAAATCCTCATGTAGGAGTAGAGAAAATAGTGTCAAAAAATCATATACTAATAAGTGGTGGTGAGTAATGGATAAGCATTAAGCATGAGAAGTCAAATACTCTTTCCCAATTGAGAACTCTTTCCTCTACCAAATGAAACACTCTTCATCTTGAATCTCATTCTTCCTAAATTCCCTATATCTTTTAAAGGCATGCCATTCTTCTGCTCACACAATGGCAAAATTGCAAACCTCTTACTACAACTATGGATTCCAGGTGGTCTTCCATAACACCATGGGTCCAGGAGTCTAATGCTCACTACTGCTCCAGACTAATTTCTTTCTTTTTCCAGAGGGAGAAGCTAAATTTGATGGAGGTAGGGAACTATGGGCAGGAGTGGCTCTCTAGGATGTTATCATTTGTAATTACAGGCTTGAAGCTATAACTCTAGTCTCCAGATTCCTAGCCTAATCTCTCCTAACCTCATCAAACTATGACTCAGAGAAAGATGAAAATATTGAGTATATTGTGGGTAACATTCTCCTGGGATAGGTGAATCATTCTGTCAGTGAACTTACTGTCCTAGAAAATCTTCATTTTCAAACCATTGCCTCCCATCAGTTTCAAGTAATGGGCCTCTTGGTACTTTCTACTTCCCACACTTACAATGACCTAATTTTCCTATGGCTCAGCTACATTTGCTACAATTGGGAAAATTATCCTCAGGTCAACTCATGGATATTGGCTTTGATGCCCATTTTTTCCCCAATTATTCTCAAGAATGTCCTCCCTTCCATTGGTGTCATGGGCATAAATATGTCAGCCTTTTGGCTAAAGTAATCAGTGTAACTTGAGCCTAGACAAAGCCAATTCCTAATGAAGACCATATTGATGTAGAAAAGTCATGAGGGGTACTCCTACAATGGCTAAGAATATCAACAGAGAAAATTCAGTTAATGTCCTACTTCTTTTCAAATGCTACATGTTCTAAGGGAGCTCTGGTAGCATAGTGCCTAAGGCACTTGACTGCTAACCAGAAGGCTGGTGGTTCAAACCCACCAGCCACTCCTCAGAAGGAAGATGGGGCAATCTACTTCCATAGTGATACTGCCTTGGAAACCCAAGGAGGGATCACTATGAGTCGGGTCCGACTCGATGGCACATAAAAGCTAGAGGACTCAAATTTTATGCAAGCCCCTAATTTTATAAATAAGGAAACAGAACTTATTCATACAGTTCTTCCCAAGGCCAAAACACTTCAGTGAAGAAGAAAGAGGTATACTAGGTTATGATGGCCAACCTAAGCTTGCTTTTCCTCTGTGAAATTATGTTTAAACAGTACACACATAATATGAATACAGGTTTGTTTTAAATTACTTGGACTCTTTCTGGGCTGATTTTAATTCCCTTGGATTTGCCCACTCACATAGTTAAACGTTTTCAGTCCCAGTAGTATAATTTCTTTCTCTTTCCTGTAGTTTGCAATATTCCAGATTTAGTATCATCTAAAGGCCTAATTAAATTGTTATTTATTTCCTTTTATATAACATGAACAAATAAAAGTGGGAAAGTTGAAAATTCCTAAAAGCAGTTGATTTTCTCTTCAGGTTCCTTACTCAAATATCAGAGAATAAAAACACAGTATCTTATACAGTTTCAATAGTATTTTTGTAAAAAAGATATGTATAGATATACCCACCAGCCACTCCTCAGAAGGAAGATTGGGCAATCAATTTCCAGAGGGATACCACCTCGGAAACCCAAGGAGGGGTCACTATGAGTCAGATCTGCCTCGACAGCAGTGAGTTTGGTTTTATTGTTGTTGCTGTTGTTATAGATATACAAAGTAAGGTGTCTTTGTGTTGTTATGTGCCATTGAGTCAGACCCAACTCATAGGGACCCCTCCTTGTGTTTCCGAGGCAATATCACTACAGAAGTAGATTGTCCCATCTTCCTTCTGAGGAGGGCTGATGGGTTTGAACCGCCAGTCTTCTGGTTAGCAGTCAAGTGCCTTAGGCACTATGCTACCAGAGCTCCTAATTTCCTGCAAAACAGAAATTTATTTTGGAAGAGGTAAGAGAAAAAATTTTGAAGATGCAACACTAGAAGAATGCAGACGAGGTCATTATCAAATTTACATATGGAGCCCAGGGCATGTGTGGAAAAGAAAGAATAGCAACCCCATCTCCCTTTGAATTCACATTCTTAAATTCTACAGGAAAGAGGACAAAATACACCTGGTTGGAATCCTAATAATAGGGCAAGAAATAATGTCCCTAAAATCACCTCAAGGCTTGAAAGAGAAAAGCTACAATTGTTACAATTGGGTAAACCACCCTTAAGGAAACTCATGAATGAGTTAAGTTTGTGTTTTCACAAATTGAGTTTGTGTTTTCAGTTAGCCCCTTAAATTTGACCTTACAAATATTACTTCTTTGCTTCTTTCCAGCCCTAATTCAGTTTTTAGCTGTGATCATTTTATTTTCCAAATATCCTTTTTAACTTTTAAAAATTAGGAAATCATGTAGACACATTCTGGTTACCACTTCTCAGAACTCCTCTTTAAAGATTAATGTAGGATGGTCTCTAGAGGTTATGATGTTGGTAGTCATTTCCATAAAGAGCAAGGATCTTATAAGAGACCAATCTAAATCAGGATGTTACCCTTAGAGTAAATGTTGACTATTTTTCTAATAAAATTGAAATGGGATGATGTAGAAAAGTCATAAGGGATGATCCAATTATGAGTATGAATATCAGCAGAGACAAAGCTAAAACCATAAGATCTTTCTGAGATGAATGGCAATCCTTGTTTGTCCCCACTGACCAAGTTTGGTTGGTTTACTTGACCACACTTTATAGGCTCTCTTTCCCCTAGTCCCCTCACTTTTGGCCCATTATTAGAACACTGCAATACAGAACAACTCCTCCTTAAAAGTCCCTCCTGAGAATCAGCTGACCTCAGGAGAAAACATTCCTTGCTGATCAACTGGCTGATCACACCACTCACTCAGACTACTTCCCTGACCTGATTCTAGCCTTGTTTGATATTAGGTGCTGTGGAGTCAATTGCAACTCATGGAGACCCCATGCATTCAGATTAGAACTGCTAGGGTTTTCTTGGCAATAGTTTCAATAGAAGCAGATTTTCTTCTGAGGTACTGCCAGGTAGGTTCAAACTGCCAGCCTTTAGGTTGGCAGTAGAACACAAACCATTTGCATCACCTACAGGCTCTCTGGTCATATTATCAGAAGGGACCAGTCCCTAGAAAAGGATATCATGCGTGGTAAAGTGGAAGGTCAGAAAAAAGGGGAAGACCCTCAGTAAGACTGATTGTCACCGTGGCTGCAACAATGGGCTCAAACATAGCAAGGATTGTGAGGATGACGCAGGACTAGACAGTGTTTCGTTCTGTTGTACATAGTGTCACTTTGACTTGGAGTTGACTCATTGGCACCTAACAATAACAGCGGGGAGCCTTATGATCTTTAGCTTTGCTTGTTTTTATTGTTAGGTGTTGCTGACTCACAGATTAGAATTGCCTCAAAGAGTTTTCTTGGGTGTAATCTTTATGGAAGCAGATCTTCAGGTTTCTCCCGTGATGGTCTGAACTGCTAACCTTTCAGTTAACAGTCAAGCACTTAATCATTGCACCATCAGGGCTCCTTTAGCCTAGCTTAATTTTCTATAAAGGAGCCCTGGTGGTGTAGTGGTTAAGGCACTTGGTTGCTAACCAAAAGGTGAGTGGTTCAAACCCACCAGTGGCTCATGGAAGAAGATAAGGCAATCTGCTTCTATAAAGATTTACAGCCTTGGAAAACCAATGGGGGTCTCTATGCATCAGAAATGACTTTATGGTTTCTGCTTGACCTTACAGCTCTCATAATCAGAGACATCTCCCAATTTCAATAGTCATCCTCTCCTTATTGCAATAGTCTTTTTGAATAAAGTAATTTCTTACCTAGATCTGGATTTATTTTCTATTTGACACAAGTAAGACAGAGTACTTACCTCAGGATGCAAGTCTCATCCAAATTGAAAAAGAAAGGAAAGGAAAGTTGTGTAGAAGCATCCTACAAAGTCTTACATTCCAAGGAAGGTTGTATAAGGCCATAAAGCCCATGTTTTCCATGTGAGGAAGTCCACATCTCCCAGGCACAAGCCTGCCTTAATATATACACTGTATCCAGTCATTGCGGGGAACATTGTACCTGAAGCATGTTCTTGGCTCAAACATGTTGAGGAATTTCAGAGCACAGAGCTGGGGCTCCTGGTCCATTATGGGCTCTGAAGTTGGAGGTTCACAAAGTACATGTCTATGGCCACTATAACATGTTTCCAACTACAATACCCTAGCCTTTCAGGAGGCCTTGGTCTACTGTCTCAAACACAATAGTAGCAATGACCCACAATTAGAGGTAAGTATGCAATCAAAGGTATTGAGATGGTAACAAGTGGGAGGTCATTAGCTATGGATGCTTGCCTGTATGATTCTGTGAATGCACTATGACTAGAATGCAGAGTGACAAAAACAAAAAAGATATGACTTTCCAATGGAAGAACATAATGCAGATGTTTTTAGTGAATATAACTTTTGTTTCAAGTCTGAGAATACTAATGGGTAAAGAGATGTTTGTTTGAAGTGCTATCTCTTTTCAGTGTGTTCACTCTGAGAAAAGCAGGAATGAGGAAACAAAGTAAGACAGGACAGCCAGTGACATTGTTGGAATCCAGCTTTTGTAAATTTGGACAGCTCATTTGACCTCACTGGGTTTCTTCATCTGAAAAATAGAACATAGTTATCACTACTTCAGAGCCGTTGGAAAACAGCATGACATGCCAGTGAAATATTTCATTTTCCTTAGTAAAGAGTACAGCCTGGAGACAGATTTGAAGTCAGTTTGAGTTTCCACAGAGGTAAAGGAAAGATATTGTTTTGCATAGTTCTGAGGCATTGTTTTGCAGCTGGTGGAAATCATAGGCCCTTTCTAAGATATTCTGTGAAGCTGAAGTAGGAATGTAGGGAGAAAAAGAGGAGAAGGAAGGATGTTGGAAGAAGGATGACAATTAGACTCTTTGAGTTCCTACTCTGGTGTCTGGAGCTGTACTAAGTGTAGACTTATCCTCTCATAATGACTGTTCCATTACAGAAGAAGCACCATCTTCAAAAGTCATGCTGATTTTTGAACAATGACTGCTTTGTTTTCAATATGGTGATTTTTTCTTCCCAAAATGTATTAAATAAATGCAGTATAAGAAGTGATATTTCAGCATTAAGATTTCAGACAAAGACATATTCACCAATTTACTTGACACCAAAGTTTCCAGTTAGAGCATATCATAAGGAATAGATTTTAGTTGAGTGACATTTTAAATTAATTTAAATGGTTTTGTTTTGCATACCTATACCAGGCAAGAGAGATGACAAAGTAGCAAAGAGATTTTAGTTTGCTTTGTTTTTTATGTGTTTCAAAGTGCTATCATGGTAGCCTTTATTTTGCTATAAAAGAGTAATCTCTGCCTTAAATTTGTTAAGTGTAGTTTAAGTGCAAGATAATCATAAGCTTCAAAGTGTTAAAAATGTAGTGAAGAAACTCATGTAAAAAAGAATACACTTCTAAAGTATCCCTCTTTTCACTCTCTTTCACAACAATCCATTCTCCAGCTTTCTTTCCTCTTTCAGTGAGTATATAAATCTTTGTTGCATTAATTTTATGTGCAAACAATATTAATTCACTTTCAAACAGTTCCTTATTACTCATGTAGACTTGTTTCATTATGCCAGTAATATATTTTTCTCTCTTTGAAATTCATCTTCCTCTTTTTTTTAATTGTGATTTGGGTGAAAATTTACAGAGCAAATTCACTTTCCATACAGCAGTTCATATACACTTTGTCTCATGACATTGACCACAATTCACCACAATGCAACAGCTCTCCTCCCACTTCCTTCTGACAGTCACCTCTTCCCTGTGACCATCCCTCCATGCACCCCTGCCCCCTGACCTGTCTCCCTGTGCATAAACAGCCCTGCTTTCTCCCATGATTGTTATCTCCAAGGAGAGTATCTACCTCAGGTAAATGTTCAACTCATATGCCTATCTTTTGTTTGGCTGGAAACCACAGGTGTGGGTTCAATTCTAGACCTGAAGGTCAGCTAGAGGTCCAGTCTCAGTGGTTCCACCAGGCTCTATCAGACCAGCAAACCTGGTCCCCTCCCCCTTTTTTTTTCCTAAATGGAAATTCATCTTCTTTAGAGTAGGATCAAAAGTATCATAATTCCCCATTAAAATTAGTAGACCTATACTTATTTTAATAACTTTTCAGTGAAAGTTATGGTTATCAGGAATGAATTAAGATCATTAAGGAAATGGCCTTTCGTGGACACTTTTTCATCTACACCTCACAGCAGCCCTGTGTAATGCATTACCATCATCATTATCATCACCACCATCAGCAGCAGCAGCATTATTATCATTATAATCATCACCATAATTATTTTCATTTTATTCCAATTTTCCAGATAAGGGAACTGAAGCACAAAATAATGTGGGGGCTTGTTTAAATCCACATAGCTAATAAATGGCAGAACCATAATTCCTTCCCAAATCTATCTGACTCCAAAGCCGTTACTGAGATTAATGTGAGCAAAATGCAGAGTCCATCAAGATTTTCAGTTTCTAACTTTTTCACCGAAGCTTACATGACATCATTCATACTCTAATAATTCACTAACAAAACATTATAGTAATCACAATAGATAATAAAGTCAAGTTCAAGTTCAATCACAAAATTAAACATTGAAATAAGATGAATCTTAAGTGAGCATAAAGAGGTAAGCGGCTTGAAGGGCTTTATGTTTGCTGTGGGGGAGACAAAATGTCTGAACAGGAGCAATCCAAGGATGTATCCAATGCCAAAGTAGTCCTTTTTTTGTTGGTTTTATATATTGGGACTTTGAAAAATACCTCATTTTAGAAAATGGTTGAATTATATTTGTTTATAAGAAATAAATTTGGAATTCACTGTTCTAGATGAACTCTGAGATCTCTTAATTCTAAAAGTCAATGCTTCTGGTTCTGTGTATATTGCTAGAGCTCCAATAACACTGTAGCTTTAGTACATTTAGAAATCAGAAAGTGTGAGTCCTCCTACTTTGTTTTTCTTTTTTCAAGATTATCTTAGCTAATCTGGACCCCCTGAAATTTCATAAGAATTTAAGAATTGGCTTTCTCATTTCTGCAAAAAAAAAAAAAAGCCTCTGGATTTGAAAGCAATTATGTTGAATTTGTAGATCACTTTGGGTAGTAATGACATCCTAACAATATTAAGTGTGTCAGTCTATGAACACTAATGTATTTCCATTTATTGAGATCTTTAATTTCTTTCAGCAATCTTTTAATTATTTTTATTTTTTCATCTCCTTGGTTAAATTTATTCCTAGGTATTTTTGTTCTTTTAAAATAACATTGTAGCTTCAGAAGATACTCTCTGAAGATACTATTTGAATGAAATTGTTCTCTTAATTTTCTTTTCAGTTTGTTCATTTTTGGTGTATGAAACACAACTGATTTTTGTGTGTTGATTTTGTACCCTGTGACTTTGCAAGACTTCTCTGCCTCCCCAAAAAAAGGAAGGGCTACCAACAGAGGAAAGCCGTTTCTAAACAGTCAACTTTCTTTAAAAGCAGATTCTCAACATGAAAGGAATAATAGTACAGATTTTTTGGATTAATAAACCCTCCAGCAATAATACCAGTACAGACGAAGAGCAAGCTCAAGGACAGCAAGACCCAATTGTATAGAATTAGAAACTACAGACCTGGAATAGATAATCTGAGTCTTACAAGACTTAATTAGCGAAACTTGATGAATAACTAGCAATCACTTTTAATAAGGCATCTTGATACACATCAAAAGGGAAAATGGCATCTAACTCTAATATCCACATAAGAATGGGAATGTCATTGTTCTCATTTCACAATGGGAATGAGTAAGACCTACATCATAGGACTGCCTAGAAATGTCATAATACATTACATATAAAAAAAAAAAAAAATCTTAGCTGTGGAGAACTGTATGGTGTTAGGGAAAGACCTCTAGACTCAAAGCCAAAGATCTTGATGATGCTTAGTGTCAGCTATCTAGTTTTATGATATGATATCTGCTAACCAGACTGCTGGTGGTTCAAACCCACCAGCTCCTCGGAAGGAAGGTTGGGCAATCCTACTTCCATAGTGATACTGCCTCGGAAACCCAAGGAGGGGTCGCTATGAGTCGGGGTGACTCGACGGCACATAACAACAACAACAACAACAAGTATCAGTACATGTATCTCTCTTACAGAACTCACAGCACCACCCTTGTAGAGTAGCCAAAAGGTTGATAATTTATTTAAATGACAATTGTGGAAGCACTTTGTAAACTGTAAAATGTTAAGCATAAATTTAAGGAAACTTATTCATGTAACATACCATGATTATTCAGCTTAAGCACATATCAGTGTCTAGGTTCCTACCAGCACACCAATTATTATATCCTGTGCTTTCCTCAACTATCTAACACTAAAATTTTATGTGCTTTTCAGTGAAATTATGGTGCTCTGCCCCTGGCCACATTATCACCAAGCCATAAGACAAATCCTATAACAATGAATGTCATAGAACTTACAGAATATTAAGTAGGAAAGGTCACAGTACCACATTTCTAATATTATTTCTTTTGTGTATGTAGGAATTAAGACTCAATGTGAAGTCACTCATTCAACAAGCAAGGTAATGATGACGTATATGTCAGAAATCCCAGTTTTACGTAACTTTACCATACTACTAAAATACCTATTTGTTTTTCTTTGTCTGTTTGCTTGTTTTTCTATGGGACTTTTGTAGTACAAAATACACTTTGAAATAAAAGGATATACACCAGAGCTTAAAAAAATAAGTTTTGGAAATGAATAATAAGAATAACCTGTAATATTAATGTGTTGAGTAACAGGACTTGACCTGTACTCATGTAAATTTAATCTTTTTGTCTTGGGATGACTTGCTTTCCTCCCTCCAGTTAGCTTGCCTTTTAAGCTAACATTGTAGCTTCTGAAGATACTATTTTCATTTTCCAATTTGTAAGTCCCTTTTCATTTTCCAGATCATTACCATTTAAGATGTTCTGATCATTCTTCTTGAGAGTTCCTGGAGTAATTAAAAGAAGTCCTCGGGATGGGTCCCTGACCTTTGGTGGTACTCATCAAATTTTAGGACTGGTACTAGGCTCAAAGGCCTTATCTGCATTCCTCCGTTGTAGTGTTTCAGAAAGCATGTATTCATTTATCAGAGATCTATTAAATGCTAGCACTGGCAATCACTGTGCTCATCACTGGATTGAAGTTCCCACTTAGCAAGAGCAACAACAATTACATTTACTTATGTTCTGATAAATCCTGTGATACAAGTATTCACAGGATTCTGTGTGAGTCCAAAATAATAGGATGAGGCAATGGCGTTCTCAATAAAGGAGTTTTACATTTGCTGGACACTTAAAATGTAAAACACAGAAGAGTGTTCAGGAGTTGCATGATGTTCCATGTGCCCAGAGAAAGGGTTCTTGCACCCTCAATCAATAAAATAGTAAATCCTCCTTACTCTACTTCCAAAATACACTCATAATCCATCCACTTCTCTTCACCAATGCTATCACTGCCATCCAAGCTACTAGCGTCTCATGTTTGAATTATTTTCCTTAGTCCTCTAATTAAGGAGATCTGGTGGTGCACTGGTTATGGCATTTGGCTGCTAACCAAAAGGTTGATGGTTCAAACCCACAAGCTGCTCCATGGAAGAAAGATGAGACCGTCTGTTTCCATAAAAATTTACAGCCTTGGAAACTGTTTTGGTTCTCTAGTGCTGCTATAACAGACATATCACAAATGTATGGCTTTAACAGGGATTTATTCTCTTCCAGTTTAGGAGGCTAGAAGCCCTAGTTCAAAGTGTCAACTCTAGGGCAAAAGCCCCTTGACCTTGGGCTTCAGCTCTGCCTCTTGCTCCTGGCCCACAGAAGCTGGAGCTTCTGTTAACTCAGACAGGTGCTGGCTGCTGAGGCTGATAAACACAAGATCAATAAGTAAAATCGCACAGTCCCAAGATTATCAAGCAACATAGCAGGCCACTAGTTCAAGCTCAGAAATAGTCTCAAGATTAGCAGGCAACATGGCAGGCCACTGGGATGAAGAATCTGCCAAATGCAGGGTCCAAATGTGCCAAAAAGCTCCAGACCTTTCTCAACACTTCTTCTTATATACTGGAGGCATACCACATCCCTAAGGCTGCTACCCAGTCCATTACCAGTCTCATCATGGGGAATCCCTATCCAGCTGCCCAGCCACTCAAAACTAGATCCAGCCAAGTTGACACATAACCGTAACTACCACAGAAACCCAGTGGGGGTGGCTGTGAGTCTAAATCAACTCCATGACAATGGGTTTGGATTTGGAGCGAGTTCCCTAATTGCTCCGTTTCCACTCTTGCTTCCTACAATTTATGCACCAAAATTACTTTTTAACAAGCAAATTAAATCATATTGAAACCCTCCTGTGGCTACCCACTGAACTTAGAATTACTATTTTGCCAGCCTTATCAGGTCTCTGGTGGCAAAGTGCCTCAGGCAGTTGACTGCTGACTGCTAACCAGAAGGCTGTGGTTCAACCCCACCAGCCACTCCTCGGAAGGAAGATAGGACAATCTACTTCTGTAGTGATACTGCCTCGGAAACCCAAGGAGGGGTCGCTATGAGTCGGGTCCAACTCGATGGAAAATAACACCAACATAGATCACAGACATGATAACCCACTGCTGTCGAGTTGGACAAAATGGAGCCCCACCCCAAATTTGCTTCATATGTCAATGGACAAAATGGAGCCCCACCCCAAATTTGCTTCATATGTCAAGACTGATGATGTGACACACTTACCAAGAGGATATGAGAAGGTTTATTACTCACATAATGAAGACTTCTGGGGAGAGCAGGGAATGCTTCCCCAGCTGGTCTGAAAATGGCTTAACGCAAGGAAAGGGGGCAGGCTGGGAGTTCTTGTCGTGTTCGGGGAGCGTGGCCAGGGTGAGAGTTCCTTCAAGCGGGCGTAGGCATGTGTGGTTTGAATTGCCCTCTGGTGATGAAGGCTGGAGCATCCAGCCTTTCTTATCAGACACAAAGAAGAGGAAGAGAGAAGGGTGAAACTTAAAAGGGTGCCAGCACCAAAACATTAAAAATGGAGTCAGACTCTTTATTACAGTATGCTACCCCAAAGTATTCAAGCTTTATCAATAGGCTTGCATGGGAGATCTTTTAGAATTTAACATATGATAAGTTTTATATCTTAGTAAGATCAATCCGGCTTTAGTTTGGAGAAAGGAATAAAGAGATGAGACAGAAAATAGGGAGAACATTTAGGAGGCTATTGCAATGACCCAGATAAGAAATAATAAAACCAAAAACCAACCCACTGTCTGCCATCGAGTTGATTCCAACTCATAGTCACCCTATAGGACAGAGTAGAACTGCCCCATAGGATTTCCAACCCTGTAACTTTTCCAACCCTGTAAAAGCAGACTGCCTTCTTTTTCTTAGTGGAGTGGCTGGTGGGTTTGAACCACTGACCTTTTGCTTAGCAGTTGAATGCCTTAGCCACTGCACCAAGAGCTCCTTCTATTATCTCTTAAGAGATAATAATTATCTCTATTATCTCTTAAGGGAGCTCTGCTGGCACTGAAGCTAAAGTGTTCAGCCACTAACCAAAAGCTCGGCAGCTCAAATCTACCAGCCGCTCGGCAGAGAAAGATGAGCAGTCTTCTTCCATAAAGATTTATAGCATTGGAAATCCAATGGGGGTCCCTATGAGTGAGAACTGACTTCATTGAAAAAAAGTTTGTTTTTTGCTTTTATTTATTTATTGAAGTGATAATAAAGGCTCCAAAATAGAAAGACTTGGAGGCTACGAGATATGATAGAGTGATAGGGACACATTTGCTACATTTCTTATCCTTAGTGGGAAAAACACTGCATCATCAGATTACATCCTCTCAACAATGTAAATGATTTGAATTCTGACAAAACCACCACAGAAAGTATAGCAATTTTCACTAGCTACTTAAAGTAGCTTCAGATGAAATGGTCCCTCAACCTAAAAAACATTAACCCCTGTAGACTAATTTTGAAAATACAGACTCTTAAGAATGCATGAGTGCTTCAAGTAGACCATGCCAAGGAAAGAGAGATGTTATGGAGGAGTAACTCATCATTCAAATGGTATCTTAAGTAGGCTTCGGATGCTTTGAGTTTAGTTGTTAGCACTGGACTGATATTTCAAGCTCTGCTTCCTGTTGACCTCAAACCTCAGGCTTCTCTGCTAGGACATTTAGAGTTGTCTCAACACCTGCAGATGGAAAACCTCAGGAGCTTGATTCGATAGTTCCAGATACTGGCAATGACACTGGACCCTGCTGATTTTCTCATAGATTATGTTTATTAGTTCCATTGTAGCTGCTAATGTATAACTTTACAGATACGAACTTTGTTCCTTGAGAACTAGGATCTTCAGGTTGTCCTTCCCTCCTAACACCCACTGCCTTCCCCCTTTGTGGACCATCCCTACAGCACACATACTGCTGGTGCCAGACATCTTGTATCAATGAACTTTATAAAGTATTTCTCTTTATTATGATAATTCTATTGTTTTATCAAGAGACTCTGTTGCTATAAAGAGCCCTGGTGGCACAGTGATTAAAAAGCTTGGCTACTAACTGAAGCTTGGTGGTTCAAACCCACCAGCTGCTCTGTAGGAGAAAAGATGTGACAGTCTGCTCCCATGAAGATTACAGCCTTGGAAACCCTATGGGGCAGTTCTACTCTGTTCTATATGGTCACTATGAGTTGGAATCAACTCTATGGCAGTGGCTTTGGTTTTTGGTGGATGTTGCTGTAGTGATTACAAAGAATCTGTAGAGATTATCAGAAATCTTACCCACTCTAAAGGCAGGCTATATCAGGGACTATCTGCTGACTCTCAAGTGTGACCTTAAAGACCCATGAAAGATTAACCCTATCTACTCATACGTTTTTGGGCTTACTCTTTCCTATAGAATAATGCAGAAGTCTGTGAAAAGGAGCACATTGTAAGGTAGATGTCAGAGGGAAGGTATATGTAGCTAGTTTCTTATTCTAATTAAATGCATTTAAAAGAAAAAACTTGTACTGGTAAGTGCAAATCCATTAAAGTGCAGATTCATTAAATTTGGTCATCTTCAAGAACAGATACAAGTCATTTCACTATTCTGCCCTTTTTTCCCTTCTACCAGAAAAGAAATAATTGGGATTAGCCATGACTAATCACTTTACAGAGAAAATATCCAGTCTCCTTTCAGTGATGAAAACCATAAAACATAAAATTTCTGAGTTATCAAGAAACTAGGTTTCCTACCATGGGAATAAAGCACAACTACAGTGAGAAAGAATCAAGCCAATCTCCCAAGAAAGCAAAAGTAAAAGATCAGAGAGGATCCTAATTGTGTTTGATCAGGTTATGCTATTTCTGAGGCCCAAGTACTGCACTAAAAAACCAACTGATTAGCCAACTGTCCTTTGGATCTGATGATCAATGCAAGTTGAGTTTTTATCATTTTCATTTAAGAAAGTTCGAACAAACATGGAGCACAGTTTTACTTCCTTTGGAATGCCCTGAGCCTAATACAGAGCCCGATTCACAGAATCTACCTAAAGCGTACTCACTTGGATTAGCTTGAGATGGCAGGTAGAGGGCCTATATACTCTAGCCTCTCCAAACATATCTATGAAACACCTAAAGTAAT
Organism: Orycteropus afer afer; assembly: GCF_000298275.1. Lineage (NCBI taxonomy): Eukaryota > Metazoa > Chordata > Mammalia > Tubulidentata > Orycteropodidae > Orycteropus > Orycteropus afer. The sequence goes on from NW_006921838.1 coordinate 5,073,285, forward strand.
ATTTTTGTTGAGACATTTTTCAAATATAATAAAATTCATTCTTTAAGGAGTACAATTCATTGCTCTCACTGTGTGCACAGAGCTGTGCAACCATCACCATGATCTAATTTTAGAACATTTCATCACCCAAGGGAAATACAAAACAAAACATTCGCATTAGCAGTAACTCCCTATCCCTCCTCCCTCCAGCCCCTGGTAACCACTAATCTACTTTCTGTCTCCACAGTTTACTTATTGTGCAGATTTTACATGAACAGAATCATACATTACATAGTCTTTTGTGATTGGCTTCTTTCACTTAGTGTACTATTTTCAACATCCATTCATGCTATAGCACATAACAGTATTTCATTCTTTTTTCTTGTTGAATAATATTGCATTATAGGATTATACTGCATTTTATTTATTCATTCATCAGCTGATTGACATTTGGGTTGTTTCCACATTTTAGCTTTTGTGAATTTATCTTCTTTAGAGAAATTCTATTCAAATCCTTTGACCATTTTTAAATTGGTTTGTCTATATTTTATAGTTGTTGAGTTGTAGGTATTATCCCTTATTTATTTATTGCAAATAATTTTTATCATTCTGTCAGCTGTCTTTCAACTCTCTTGATAATGTCCTCTGAAGTACAAACGTTTTGAAATTTTAATGAAATTAAATTTATTTATTTTATTGTCAGTTGTGCTTTTAGTGTCGTAATTAAAATAACCATTGGCTAAAAGTCGTGAAGATTTGCCCCTCAGTTTTCTAAGAGTTTTATAGCTTTAGGTCTTGTATTTAGCTCTATGATTTATTTTGATTAATTTTGCATATGGTTAATAAGGGACTAACCTCATTGTTTTGGATGTGAATGCCCAGTTGTCCCAGTACCATTTGCTGAAAAGACTATTCTCCCCATTGAATTTCTTTGGCACCTTTCTCAAATATCACTTGGGCGTATATACAAATAATGTAAGGTTTTATTCCTAGACTCCCAATTCTATTCTACTGATCTGTATGTCTACTCATTACAGCAATACCACACTATCTTTATTATTATAACTTTCTAGTAAGTTTTTATATTGGAAAGTGTAACTCCTCCAACTTTGTTGTTTTCGCAAGATTTTTACTTTTTATTTTTATTTTATTTTTTAATTATTTGAGGTCCCATGGATTTTGGTAGGGATTGCATTGCATGGGACAAGTTGAAACACTACACACCTTACTAGTCTTAGAGATTCAGCTATTTCTCTTAAATAAACAGTCCTCAGATTTCTGCAAGCCTTTGGTTAATTTCCAGGGTTTTGAAAAAGTTGATTTAAACATTTTTTGCCCAGTTGCTCCTTATGAAGGAGTGAATTTTTAGAGTTCTTTACTCGGCTCTTCTGGAAATATTTCCCCTAAATTAGTAATTTTAAAAGCACAAGTCTAAGCATTTAACTTCACACCTAAAAATTATTCTAATAGTTTCCTTTTAATTTTAGAAAAAGTTCTCAAAATGACCCACAAAGGTTCATGTAATTTAGTTCCTAAAGGCCTCTTAGCCTTAAACCCCAAATTTCTCCCCGAAGGCCTCCTATAAAAGCTACTACCCTCCGATCTCAAACCCTTTGCACAGACTATCTTGTGGCAAAAACGGTTAAGTGCTTTGCTGCTAGCCAAAGACTAGCAATTCAAACTCACCCAGTCACTCTGCAAAAGACAGACCTGCCAAAAGACTTCTGTAAGGATTACAGCCAAGAACACTCCATGGGGCAGTTCTACTGTGTATCACAGGATCAATAAAAGTAAAAAATGATACAGTAACACACAACACAAATATCTTTTACCTTTAGCCCTGTGTTTCTCCCCATCCCACCACTACCTATCAACCAATTCCTATCAACCCTCTGGTCCTTCTATAAATGTTACTTCCTGCAGGAGCCATCTCCACAGGCTAGAATACATCCCTCTATCTAACCCTATCACCAAACCAAAAAACCAAACTCATTGCCATCCAGTCAATACCGACTCATAGTGACCCACTTCGGGTTTCTGAGGTGGTAAGTCTTTATGGAAGTAGATCGCCCCATCTTCCTTCTGCCGAACAGCTGGTAGATTTGAACCACCAACCTTCTGGTTAGCAGTCAAATGCCTTAGGCACTGTACATGGCTCATTTTACCTTAATAGCACTTACCAAGGGAGTTCTGGTGGCCTAGTACCTAAAGCATTTAACTGCTAATCAGAAGGCTGATGGTTCAAACCCACCAGCCCCGCCTCTAAAGGAAGATTGGGCAATCTACTTCTGTAGAGATACTGCCTCGGAAACCCAAGGAGGGGTTGCTATGAGTTGCCATCAACTCCATGGCAGTGAGTTTGGTTTTCGGTTTAGGACTTAGCAAAACCACAGTGAAATGCAATGTGTGTTAAGTGTTTGTTGAATTTTAAAACCCATAATGGTAGATATTTAATCTGGCTCAGAAGAAAATGTTCAATAAATATTCGTTGAATGAATGAATGAAAGAAACAGAATTAGTCCATTATGTAAATATCTGGTAACCACAGCTGTTCTGCCTTGGAGAGAAGTGGTGAATAGAGACACAAGCAGTAGCACTAACCCAAAACCAAATCCACTGCCATCGAGTGGATTCCAACTCACAGTGATACTGTGGGACAGAGTCAAACTGCCTGACAGGGTTTACAAGGCTATAAATCTTTATGGAAGCAGATTACCTCATCTTTTTTCCCATGGAGTAGGCTGGTGGGTTCCAACAAACCTTTTTGTTAGCAACCGAATGCTTTAACCACTATGCTACCAGAATTCCATAGTATCAGGAAAGCACTTCGTAAAGCACATACAAGGAGCTTAAGTGCACAAAAGTTGACTGCTAGACTGCTAACCCCAAAAGGTTATCAGTTCAATCTCCCCATGGCTCCGTGGAACAAAAATGTGGCCATGTGTCAGATCAGTTCTATCTGTCCTGTAGGGTTGTTACGAGTTAGAACTGACTAGAAGGGCACCTGACAACAACTCTCTCCAACACACACACAGACACACGCACACACACACACACACAGCTGCTTCAACAGGAGTACCTCTGTAACCTACTCATTTTGGAAATTAGAGTGGATTGTCCAACCTTCCTTCCAAGGAGCTAGGGCAATCTCCTTCTGTAGCGATACTGCTTGTTCTGGTTACCTAGTCCTGCTCTGACAGAACTATACCACAAATGGGATGGCTTAACAAATAGCAGTTTATTCTTACAATTTGGAGGCTTTAAGTCCAAGTTCAAAGGGCCAAGCTCTAGGGACTGGGTGAAAGCCCCTCAGCCTTGGGCTTCAGCTCTACCTTCAGCTCCCGGCCCACTGAAGATAGAGGCTTTTCTTCACTCAGACAGCTGCTGGCTGCACAAGCCCAAGGTTGACAAGTAAAAATGCACAGTCACCATAGTCCCAATGTTACCAAATCACACAGCAGGCCATTAAGTTAAGTCCATTGTAAGTCCCAAAGGCAGCGGAGCACGGCAGGCTGCTGAACAATGACACAGCTACATGCAGGGTCCAAGCATGCTGTAAGCTTGAGACCATTCCCCAAGGCTTCTGCTTATATACAGGAAGCAGACCACATTCCCTAGGGCAGCTACTCAGCTGCTCACAGTAGATTCCACCATGGAGCTGATTACCAGTCTCATTATGGGGAATACTACATCCAGCTGCCCAACCATTCAACCAGGCCCAGCCAAGCTGACACAGAAACTGAAGTACCACACCACATCAGACACCCAAGGAGGAGTCGCTTTGAGTCAAATCTGACTCGATTGCAGTTATACTATGAGTATGAAAACCACTGACTTAAATCTCTCACTTTATTAATGAACATACCACTCCCAGATGGGCAAAGGACTTCTGCTAAGGTTGTCATTCAATGATGCAAATAACACAGAAAAACTTTAAAATATCCAAGCCTAAACGGCAGCTTTAGAGATTTCTGCAATAATTTGCCTTTGATACAGCCCAGGGGCATGGAGGTGTTTGAAAGCCTCTCTAAAGAATCCTTACGCGCAACCGGGTTTGAGAACCACAGTAGCTAAAAAGACAGCTTGTCTGAGGTTTGTTTCTGTCAACCTTGCTTTCAAGGTGCTCCTGTCCTTAGAGCAAAGAAGTAGACTAAGATTGGGGAAATGTCTAGAGAATGATCATCTTGGCAAGACAAGACATTAAAGAGAGACTTGGGTGTGTCTCTCAACCAAAAAACTAAAGCTGTGGTATCCTTCACATTTGAAATAACAAGAAGAAAAATCTTGTCCCTGAGGAACAGACAACCTGTTTTCTGCTAATAAACTCCACGGTGGCTTTCGTGGCTGCCTTGATTAATTGATGACTATGAAATAACCAGTGCTCAGGGATACATGAGACAGCAAAGGATTGTAAGTGACAATTTGCTGTTAAAATTCATCGGCCCCTGCAAAGCGCCTTGATTAATGAAGTCACTGCGACTGCCTCCGCGCGGAGGAGGGGGCCGCGGTGGGAGGGAAGGGAAAACAAATTTGCAAGGATGCTCTCGCTAAAGAGGTTCGGCACCCGGTTGCATTTAATCTATCTGCTGTTCCATTACGCAAGTCCCTTCTCCCTCTCAATTGTTCACTGGCGCTGCCATTAATCACAGACCACTGTAGAGAATGGGAGAGTTAGGAGGAGGCTGGGGAGATGGAGCTCGCCTTCCTCGCTGGTAGCTGGGGAGAATGATGGGTAAGCAGGGGCCCAAGAGGGGAACTGCTGGGTTATGACCAACCAGACGAACTTAAAACAGGATTCACAGAGTTGAACTACAGCCGGCCCCAGCTGGTTGCTCCTCCACCTGCCAGAGTCTATGAGGATGTCCATGGTGCAACATCGCCATCTACAGTTGACTGTGAGAACTGCTCGGAGGGAATCTGCTGCGGAAACTGGCCAGAGCTCAGACCACTGCATCCCTAGTGGCATTGCAAATCAAGACACTGGCCCAGGAGGTAGGATGGCATTGGTTTCCACAGCACCGGTCTGCCTTCCCTGCTGTTTGGCCTACAGCATGTTATCTTACCCAATGTTAAACTAGTCTCACAAAGATGGATTCTCAATACAAAACCCAGTGCCATCCGGTCGATTCCGACTCATAGCAGCCCCCATTGGGTTTCCGAGTGGATGAATATTTATGGAAGTAGATTGTCCAGTCTTCCTTCTGCAGAACTGATGGGGGGTTTGAACTGCCAACCTTCTAGTTAGCACTCAAATGCCTTAGGCACTGCGACACCAGAGCTCCCTGGATTCTCAATAGAACCCATAAATGAATGACCAGTTTGTCCCTGGAAAAACAAAACAAAACAAAACAAAAAACAGTCAGTATTATCAGCCCTGCTAGGAAGGACTGCTCCACTGCACTGCAACATTCTTTGAAAGCTGCCTTAAATGGTTTCTTTCTACAACCAATTTTAAATCTTTGTATGCTCCTAAACTCAACATAAGGAATCTCCATTGTAATGTTATCTGGTCAAATTCTCCACGTTGCCCTACATGGTGTAGTATCTGGATGCTTTCTAATGTATGATGAACAACCAAGCAGTGGTGTCTGTACCACTCAAAATGCTAGTACTGCAGAAATGGAAGGGTCTGTTCAGAATCTCTGCATCCCCACGATGTCCCTGCAGTGTCCTACGACATACATATATATTCTCAGTTAATCTACATATGCCCACATGTACAGAAAAACCTATAGTAAGAACCACTAGTAGCCCCATTTTATAGACTGCTTCAGATGGGTGTCCTTTCAAAATCTAACTATCTCTCCTAAATTCCCCCAGGTATAAACTGGTCTCAATCTTTTGTTCTATTAATGAAAATAACTGTGCACTCCAAGTCTCCATAAACTTTGCTATGTCTCCAGGAGGACAGTGAGGCTATGAATTCATTCATAGAGGATTTCATCCCAGCTCTGCTAATACCAGCTGTGTGACTTTGAACAGGTCACTTGACTTCTTGGAGTCTCCCTCTTGTTTGGGGGAGTTAGATGAAAGGATCCAGCTTTGAGATACTAAAATAGACATTGAAAACAAGGTCAGACATGGGAGCTCAAGGCCTCTTAGCTTCCAAATTGCAATATATTTCAGTTGTTGAATGGGATTCAAGTCAACTAGACTGCCCAACATTGAGGGTACCACAAAGCACTGGTCATGCATGGACTCCTCATTTCTATCTTTTGTTTTTGGTCACAGAACAATAATTGGCAGGTGTGTCATTCCAGCCTCATCTTTGACTTGCAGTAGAGGAGAGTTGAACTTTGACGTTAATGTAGTAAAGAGCCTGTCTGCCTTTGCCACCTCACAGGCATTCAAAGGTGGCTTACTGGCACACAGAGCCCACTTCTAAAAGGACTACAACATTGGGATCAGACATGAAGAGCAATTAATCCTTAAATGGTTAAGCAAAAAAAGGTAAAGCCCAAGAATCTTAAATAAGATTTTTTTTCAAACAATTTCTTTAATAAAGCCACCTTGGAATAGGGCACGGTTGACAGCATTTCCCCAGACAGCGTGTTAAATATAGCATTCAAACCAGAAAATTACTCATTGATTTGCCCTGTAAAAAGATAAATGTCTATTCAATTCTGTTCTAGCCCAGTGAGGGCCGTTTTGTTTTTAGTGAAACAATCTGAGCAAGTTTCCCTAATGAAGCAACGCACAGCATGTGAGCGTGGCATGCACATGGCACAGGATGAAAGTCCTTGCCAGCCACACGCAGCACCCTGGAAAGCTGCGGAGTAGGGAGTACAATCCCGCTCACCAAGGTGGCCACACACCCTGTGGCAACAGCAGAAGTACAGCCCAGGAGCAAATGCACGTTGTAAATGAGAACTCTGCTGCAGGACTGAGCCGAGGCAACAGCTTAAACAACACATAGCCTTGAGGGTTTCTGAAGTCACTCCTATTTTGCCTTTGGTTAAAGATGGTTTTCATAAGGATAGGTGACTGACATCGGTAAGACCATGGCAGGCCACATGTGCCTAATAAAACTCTGTCATTTTCATCCAGAACTTTACAGGTCACATTGGGCCCCCTTTAGCAACCCTACTAACAGGCGGTGCAGGTGTCCATGGCACTGGCTGCACCGGTTTTCAGAGATGCTCGAGTATTGCTGTAATCTGTTATTCAGTCAACAAGTGTGTACAGAGGGCTATGTGGATAACAATTACCCTAAATCAAAGTCTCCACTTCCCCTTCTCTGTTCCAGCACCAGCTGCACCTGCAGCCCTTCTTACTCTAACCCTGACTCCACCTGGAGCTAGATGAGACCTTGCAAATTAAAAGACAGTCTTCCAGAGTGCTAAATCTGCCCAGGACTTCAGGCATTAGCCTCAAGCTTGAGAGTCCCCATGACACCCTCACACCTGACACGAGGGCTACATGTTTGGGTTTTTTCCACTACCCCTTTAGGATGCTAGGTGAAGTCGCAGGGGTCCCCAGCCCCTTTCACTTGTGATCTATTGGCCACAAATGTGGGGGTCCCTTCTATCTACCCCCTTAGTATACCAACCATAAGCTCAGGCATTGCCAGCCTCCCTCACTTCTGACCTGCTGGCTTCCACCACTCTTTTGGATTCAATAATTTGCTGAATGAATAAAAGAACTCAAAGAAAATGCTATAGATAGGATTATAGTTTTATTATAGCAAAAAGGTTACAAATGAAGAGGCACATAGAGCTCTGTCGAGGACAGTTCCTAATACAGAGCTTCCATGTCTCAAAAAGGAACATGCCACCCTCCCACATGCATCAATAGCTATCACCAAGCAGGAAGCTACAAAGCTTCTGTGTCCAGAGCTTTGCCTCATCACATAGTCTGACTGATTGCATCACCCACTGCCTGAGGTCAGTGATATCACCAGGTAGTCTTTCTGGTCTGGCCAGCCCTACCTGAATTACCTCATGAGTGTACCTCAGTGTGGTCTGGAGGCCTCATCAAAGACACATCAACTATTGGGAGATTCAGTTTTTGGAGGTTATCTCTCAGAGGTCAAGGATAAAGATCAAATTTTGGGGGTAAAGTTAATGTCAATCCCATAAGGGCCTACTCTCTTCTAAGTACTTGCAGGAGGTAGAGGTGCATAGAAAAGGAATGGGAGAAAGCAGAGGTGAGTCAAGTACAATCTAAGTAGGTATTGAACTTTTTAAGGAATGCATAAACCTCATGGGGGAGACAGATAGGTAAATTAATGACTCCATACAATCTGGACAGGGTTGAGGGGAGGTACTAACAACCCATGGGGGAAAAGCAGGGAAATGGTGATGGGATTCTGAAGAGTTTTCTCAATTTTAAGAGGTTTTTAAGTGTGATTTTCACCTTGAGTCTTAGAAAAAAGGTTATGTAATAATTTTGTAGCAATATGCATGTGTGGCTTGTAGAGCAATTGGCAAGCTTATAAAATATTTTATTTCTTTTTCTTGAGACTAAATAAAATCTCTAGATAAAATAAGCAAACATCTTTCTCCTTATTTGACTGAGGCTCACAGTTGAATGTCTTGTCTAAAGCAATAGGTTCGTAATCAGAATTTATTAGGGAATTGCTACAGGCTGTGAGCCCTGGTGGCAGAGTTGTTAAGTGCTTGGCTGTTCACCAAAAGGCTGGCAGCTCAAACCCCCCAGTTGCTCTGTGGGAGAAAGATGTGGCAGTCTGCTGCCATAAAAATTTGCGTCTTGGAGACCCCATGGGGAGGTTTTACTCTGTTCTATAGGCTCCCTAAGGAGCTCTGGTAGCATAGTAGATAAGGCATTTGGCTGCTAACCAGAAGGTCAGTGGTTCAAACCCACCAGCTGCTCTGCAGAAGAAAGATGGGGCAATCTACTTCCATAAAGATTTATAGTCTCAAAAATCCAAAGGGGGACAAGTACTTGTCAGAATGAGTCAGAATCAATTTGATGGCAGTGATTTGGTTTGGTTGTTATAGGGTTGCTATGAGTCAGAATCAACTTGATGGGAACAGATTTGGTTTTGCCACAGGCTGAGTTCTAATATGGATTCTAATCCAGTATTTCTCAAACTAAATATGCATACCAATTACTTGGGAATTTTCAAGTGACTTATTCTGGTTCAGTAGGTCTGAAGTGGGACTTGAGATTCTGTATCCCTAACAAGCTGCCAGGTGATGCTAATACAGTTGGTCCCTGGACCTCACTAAATGTCACCAAAAGGGCAGGGCACAACCAAAATGCATAAATATTAGCAACAGCGATGGATTTGGTTCAAATTAAGAGGGACAAAAGGTAGAAAATTAGGAGGAAATGACCTTAACACTTAAGAACAGGCCCAGTATGTTGAAGGTCTAATAAAGTTAAGCCAAGGTCCAGTCCAGTGGCATCAAACCAGGAGTTCTCAAATCTCCAGGAACGTAAGAGAGCATCACCAAAGATTCTTGAGTTATTTCCAAAAACCAAACCAAACTCACTGCTGTCGAGTTGGATGTGACTCATAGCGACCCCTCCTTGAGTTTCTGAGGTGGTATCTCTACAGAAGTAGATTACCCCATCTTCCTTCCAAGGAGAGGCTGGTGGGTTTGAACCACCAGGCTTCCAGTTAGCAGTCAAATGCCTTAGGCACTACACCACCAGAGCTCCTTAGATATCCCAAAAACAGCTATTAGAAATGGAACATTTACCCAGAATGGAGCTCAGTTTCTAATGAAAACATGGATTTATTAATAAAAAGATTTACTACTATTTTGTTTCTCTTTAGTCTTCCTATTGTTGGCTGAATATTTGCTATTTGTGCTGCATGCTTAGCTACATATATTTATGATTAATTAAAAATATGAAAACAAATTGAGTATTAATAAGTGCATTTCAAGTAGTAGATAAAGATTAAGAAAGGAATGTTTGGTAGTGAAAACACTAGGAACTTATTCAACCCTTCATTTTGTGGGCTTGTTGATATATATGTTGTTGTTGTTATATGCCATCAAGTTGGCCCCGACTCATAGCGACCCCTCCTTAGGTTTCCGAGGCAGTATGACTACGGAAGTAGATTGCCCTAGCTTCCTTCTGAGGAGTGACTGGTGGGTTTGAACCACCAGCCTTCTGGTTAGCAGTCAAGTGCCTTAGGCACTATGCTACCAGAGCTCCTTGTTGATATATGTATATATATATATAACATTAGATTTGCATTAGATTAGGCTCAAAAATGTTAAGTAACTAAGAAAAGGTTAAAGAGCAAACTAGTAGGAAAACCAACACCAGACCCCAACTCTTCTGACTTCAAGCTAATATTAGTAGTTACCATTTTTGAACAACCTATTATGTGCCAAACATCTACATCAATTATCACAAAAAATTATCAAAATATTTGAAAGGAGAATAATCATATATCATTTTATAAGCAGGGGATCTGAACTTCAGAAACATGCAGAAAACACAGCAAGAAAATTGCTTATCCAGTAATGAACCCTCATCTCTCCTCCAAAGCATCAACATCTAATCAAAGTCCAAGATTCAATTTACTCAAGTTGTTAAATTCCAGACTCTTTTTCTTTTTTATACATTTTTTATTAAACTTATGTAATTTTTAAAAGGCTGTTCATATAAAGAAAATATTATGTAAGTAACTTTATTGGTGAGAAAGGCAAAATCATGGCAGATGAGGTAAGAATAGCAGAAATCTCAGAACTAGGAACATCTGTGTTCTCCCTCATGTTACATTCCATGACTTACCCAGAAGTAAGTTTTTGGTGGTTTGAGGAATGGAAGTCACTGGCTGAACCCTCCTTCTGGCCTTGTTTTGCTCAAGGGGCCTTAGTCAGACCAGGTGTCACAGGCTTTGACCAAAACAAAAAACACAGTTGCTACTGAGTCAGCTCTGACTCATGATGACCTCACACAAACTTGTCTGTCAGAGTAGAACTGTGCTTCACAGAGTTTTCTTTATTTCTTTTTTTAATGCATTTTATTGAAATATAATTGATGTACACTGAAATACACAAATCTAAAGTGACATGGGTCAATGCTTTTTTTTGCAGTGTTCCCTTACCTCCCCTTCTCTCCAACCCCTGGCAACCAGCAAAGAAAGTTTCCCTCCATATATAAACCTTTCCTTGACCCTCCACAACAACAAACTAATACTATATTTGTCCTTCAGTGATTGACTTATTTCACTCAGCATAATGTCCTCCAAGTTCATTCATATTATGCATTGTTTTGCAGACTCTACATTATTCTTTAGTGCTACATAACATTCCATAATGTGTATGTACCATAGTTTGGTCATCCACTCTTCCACTATAAATCTTAGAAATAAGTGCCTAGTCAGAAATAGTTAGAAATAAGTTTCTAGTCAGCCACAGGGATCCAGATGAGGAGAGAGAACCCAGGCACACCCAAAGCAGCAGGATGGGAGAGCAGGAGAAAGGGGATTAAAAACCAGGAACCTGGACAGAGGAGCAGTAAGCTGCAGGGGTCCAGGTGAGGAGAGAGAACCCAGGCATGCCCAAAGCAGCAGGACAGGAGAGAGGTAGAAAGGGGATTAAAAGCCAGGAACCTGGACAGAGGAGTAGTCAGCCCCAGGGACCCAGGTAAGGGTGGTACGAGAGGTTTCCAACAGGGAGACAAACTTGTCTGTCGGTTTGTCCTACCGTGGTGATGTGTTGATGCGAGTTTTGAGGGTGAGCCACTAGAGTTTCAAACCCAGCAGGATGCACATAGTGCACAGGTATCAGCCCAGCTTACAGACTGAGACAGACTAGGAAGAAGGAAGAGGCCATCCACTTCTCAAAGAATTGGCCAGGGAAAACCTTATAAATCACAAAGAAACACTG
>NW_006921838.1:5086100-5086626 GCF_000298275.1 Orycteropus afer afer
AGCAGACAAAACCAATTACTATAATGAAATGTGCAAAGACCTGGAGTCTGAAAACCAAAAGGGAAGAACACATTAGGCATTTCTCAAGCTGAAAGAACTGAATAAAAAAATTAAGCCTCGAGTTGCAATATTGAGAGGCTCTAAGGGCAAAATATTGAATCATACAGGAAACATCAAGAGAAGATGGCAGGAATACACAGTCACTGTACCAAAAAGAACTCGTTGATCTTCATCTATTTCAGGAAGTGGCATATGATCTAGAACCAATGGTACTGAAGGAGGAAGTTAAAGCTGCAATGAAAGAATTGGTGAAGAACAAGGCTCCAGGAATTGACAGAATACCCATTGAGATATTTCAACGAACGGATGCCCCATTGGAGGCACTCACTCAGTTATGCCAAGAGATTGGAAGACAGCCACCTGACCAACTTACTGGAAGAGATCCATATTTGTACCCATTCCAAAGAAAGGTGATCCCACAGAATGTGGAAATTATAGAACAATATCATTAATATCACATACAAGT
>NW_006921838.1:5101575-5117842 GCF_000298275.1 Orycteropus afer afer
TAAAATTTGGTCAATGACATGAGACAAAGTATATGTGAACTGCTGTATGAAAAGTGAATTTACTCTGTAAATCTTCACCCAAATCCTAATTAAAAAAAAAAAAAAAAATCAGTTGACACTTCTGATTCTTCCACTCTTCAGATTCTCTTTGCCCAGCCTGCATCAGACCTCCCATATTCAAACAGACTGACAAACATTGATTTTTAATCCACCAGCAAGGGATTTCTTATTTTGATCTTAGAAAACATATGTTTGAGGAATGAATTTTGTAAGTTGACCCAAGTCAGCCCCAGCTGGGTTCTTTCTCCTGCTGAAAAGGCAAGCAAGCCCAAAAGAGGCAGCCTGGGTTACTGTGAGGAGCAAACTTGCTACCCAGTGCAGCCACAGCCTTGTAGGAATTCCATGTACCCCCTAAGTCCTAGTTGAAAAGAGCAAAATTGCAATCCTTATCCATTGCTGGTGGGAATGCAATATTGTACAGCCACTGCAGTAAACAGCATGACAGTTCGTAAAAAATGTTAAACATAGAATTACCATATAGTCCAGTAATTCCACTCTTACTTTCAAAAGAGTTGAAACCAGGTATGCAAAGAAATACTCGTGCACTGGTATTCATTGCAGCACTATTCACAATAGCCAAAAAGTGCAAAAAACCTGGATGTCCATCAATAGATAAGTGGATAAACAATACATGGTACATACATACAATGGAATATTACCCAGCCATAAAGAGAAATGAAGTCTTGATCCATGTTACAACATGGATGAACCTTGAACACACTATACTGAAGGAAGTCAATTGGTCACAAAAGAACAAATATCATATGATGTTACTCATATGAAATACCTGGAATAGGCAAATGCATAGGAACCCAAGTTTATTAGTCATTATCAGGGGCAGGAGAGAAGGTGAAAGGCAGAACTACTGCTTAAGAAGAACTGAGTTGCTATTCATGATGAAGGAAAATTTGACAACGGATCTGGTGATGGTTGTACAACATGATTAATGTAACTGATTTCACTACATTGTACACATGAAAAATGTTCACTTGGCAAATGCTGTATTATATACATATTTTATAACAATAAAATATAAATAAATAAACTCTGAATAAATAAAAAGGTATTTGATGTTGAGGTGGATCAACAGCAGGGAAATGAAGTCTTCCTTCTCAAAATTATAAAAAATGGACAAGTCTGCCATGATTTGCCCTCCACTCCAGCACTTGTCTAACCACATGACTTGCTAGTCTTTGCCCTGGGAACTCTAGCCAAATGAATTAATCATATTTCCTTGAACTAGCCCCCTTTCACCCTCCAGGTTTTCTTAAAAATTGTGTCCATTAAATGTGTTCTTTGATAGTAGCAATTACTACTTTACTGTAGATACCTATTTGCTTACCAGTGTTCTTTATTATAAGGTCCTTGGGCGGCATTTGATTGCAACCTGAAAGTTGGTGGTTCAGATCCATCCAGCCGTGCCACAGAAGAAAGGGCTGGCAATCTACTTCAGTGAAAATTATAGCCAAGAAAACCCTTGGGGACAGTTTTACTCTGTAACACATGAGGTTGCCATCAGTCAGAAGTCTAACAATAGCAAAGGTCTTTTTGTTTTATTTTAAATTCTCTATTAAAAACTATTCTTAAAGAATGATGCATATTTTGTACCTTTGTGTCTTCAGTGTATATCAAATAATAGACACTTACGTTTTTGACTGAATAATAATACATGAATGTATGAATGGAAAATGGAACTAGAAAAGGCAGGAGACTATTTCTACCATGTCCATCATTACTAGGCTATAAAAACATATTAAGTCTTACAATTTAATAAGTCCATACTTTATGCTAATAACAAACAAATGCTTTATATACAGTGTTCCTTTTTCCTCTTCATGCTACTACTGTGAGATGGTAAGGATTATTAGCCCTATTTCCACAGGAAAAGAAAGAATGAGAAACTCAGAAAGCATGAGTTTCTTGAGAAACATGTACAAGTTCACACAAGGCAAAGTAACAGAGTCCATATTGGTACCATTATGTGATGTCTCCCTCTGATGCTCAAGATTTGAACAATCCCTAGGGACACTCAGGAGTCCACCAATCATGTATAAGATATTCTGAATTCCTCTCTTAGAGCCATTCCATTTGTCAGTCATTCAATCATCCATCCATGTTTGTATCCATTGAATCAGTATGTATTTAGAACTTTAAACTGAGCTCTGTGCTAGGCTCCAGGGATGAAAAACAGTCTTTATTTTCTAAGAGTTTACAGCTTAATTAGAAAGATGATAACACAGAGTGTTACAATATAAATCCCTCAGGAGCTACAAAATGTAATATGGGTTGAAGAAGAGGATGCTAACTATTCCAGCAGCTTCTACACCTCATCCTCCAAATAGTGCCTCACCCCTTCCACCCGCAGCAATATGAGCAAGTTGTCAGTCCATCATTTGGTCAATCACTTAAATATATTTTGATCATGCTAACACCTGCTCATAAAACATTCAGTAGCTTCCCATTGCCAAGCAAAAAGTTGTGAACTTATTCATATGCTATATCTGGTTTAAACATTTCAGTGTTTATTTTTCACATCTCTTTTAAAAATTTCTGATTATCATACCATTTCCTAAATCTATCCTGTACCCTCCTACCTATATGCCTTTACTCCAGTTATTCCATTAGAATTAGATTTGTTCTTTCTATTTAGGCTTTTCTGGCGACTACATGGGAGCTCTGGTTGCATAGTTCCTAAGTTCTTGACTGCTAACCAAAAGGCTGGCAGTTCAAACCCACCAGCCACTCCTTGGAAGGAAGGTTGGGCAATCTACTTCCATATTGATACCGCCTCGGAAACCCAAGGAGGGGTCGCTATAAGTCGGGTCTGACTCGATGGCACATGACAACAACAATAGCAACTACATCACTGAGAAGAATGAGCATTCCAGAACATTTAATTGTGTTCATGAGGAATCTGACATAGACCAGAAGGCTGTCATTGAAACAGAACAAGGGGATACCATATGGTTTAAAATCAGGAAAGGATTGTGTCAGGATTGTATCCTCTTACCATGTTTACTCAACCTGTATGTTGAGCAAATGATCTGAGAAGCTGAACTATATGAAGAAGAGCATGGCATCAGGATTGGAGGAAGACTCATTATCAACCTGCAATATGCACATGACACAACCTTGCTTGTTCAAAGTGAGGATGACTTGAAGTACTTACTGATGAAGATTAAAGACTACAGCCTGTAGTATGGATTACATCTCAACATAAAGAAAATGGAAATGCTCCCAACTGGACCAATAAGCAGCATCATGATAAATTGAGAAAAGATTGAAGTTGTCAAGGATTTCATATTGCTTGTTTCCACAATCAACACCAATGGAAACAGCAGTCAAGACATCAGATGACATATTGCACAGGGCAAATCTGTTGCAAAAGAACTCTTTAAAGTACTGAAGAGCAAGGATGTCTCTAAGACTAAGGTGCGCCTAACCCAAACCGTGGTATTTTCAGTCGCCTCATATGATGTGAAAGCTGGACAATGAAAAAGGAAGACAGAAGAAGAGTTGATGCTTTTGAGTTGTGTGTTGGACAAGAATGCTAAGAGTATCATGGACTGCTAAACAAACCAAAAAACCAAACAAGCTGCCATCGAATCAGATCCAATTCATAACAACCCCTCTTTGGGTTTCCGAGGTGGTATCACTACCTTCCTTCCAAGGAGTGGCTGATGGGTTTGAACCACCAGCCTTCTGGTTAGCAGTCAAATGCATTAGGCACTATGCCACCAGAGCTCCTAGGACTGCTAAAAGGACTAACAAATCTATCCTGGAAGAAGTGCAGCCAGAATGCTCCTTGGAAGCAAGAATAGCCAGACTTTGTCTCACCTACTTTGGTCATGTTGTCAGAAGGGACCATTGCCTGGAGAAGGATATTGTGGTAGTTCAGTGTGTGTGTCAACTTGGCTGGACCTGGTTGAGTAGCTGGGCAGCTGGATGTAGTATTCCCCATTCTCCATGGAGTTGATGGTAATCAGCTCCATGGTGAAATCTCCTGTGAGCAGCTGAGGAGCTGCCTTAGGGAATGTGGTCTGTTTTCTGTATATAAGCAGAAGCCTTGGGGAATGATCTCTAGCTTTTGGCATGCTTGAACCCTGCATGTAGCCGAGCCATTGTTCAGCAACTTGCCATGTTCTGCCGACCTTGGGACTTACAATGAACTTAAATTAATGGCCTGCCATGTGGTTTGGTAACATTGGGACTGTGCCTTTTTACTTGTCAGCCTTGGGCTTCTCAGACTCAGCAGCCAGCAGCTGAGTAAAGAAATGCCTGTAGCTCCAGTGGGCCAGGAGCAGGAGTCAGAACTGGATCCCAAAGTTGAGGGGCTTTCACTCAGCCCCTAGAGCTTGGAACTTTGAACTTGGACTCAAAGCCTCCAAACTGTAAGAATAAACTCCTGCTTATTAAGGCCACCATTTGTGGTATATTCTTGTCAGAGCAGCACTAGGTAACTAGAACAGATATCATGTTTGGTAAAGTGGAGGGTCAGCAAAGAAGGGGGAGGTTCTCAACAAGATGGATTGACACTGTGGCTACAATGATGGGCTCAATTATAGCAAGAATTGTCAGGCTGGCGCTGGACCAGACAGTGTTTCATTCTGTTGTACATAGGGTCACTATGAGTCAGAGACAACGTGATGACATCTAACAACAACAACAGCAGCAGCAACTACATAATCCTTCCTAGATTCTTCCATACACTGATTTTGCTTCACATAAGTACCTCCATTCTTACATGGCTTTGTCAGAAAATATTAAATTAGGATACACTTGCATCTGGATGTAAGTTTGGATAATGCATATCCTTTTTTGCTTGAGCTTATTTGAGATGGATTATGGTCACTGGCTTTGTAAAGACCTTAATGATTGAAGAGAGCATTATGATAAAAGATACAGGTAGTGAAGAAGCCCAGAGAACAAGAGTGCAAATTCTACAATAGAATTATAGACTTTTATCCTACAGCCTTTCCAAAGGCAAGATATGGAAATGCAAACCATAAGGAGAAGCAAGAAGAAGTTCTCTAAGCAAATGAGATGTTTCATATGATTTCATACAAAAAGCCTAGACAATAAAGGAGGGAAACCAGACCAGGTCATACAAATGATATTCAAATGGAGTCTCTGGGTGGTGCAAACATTTAAGTCCTTAGCTAATAACAGAAAGATTGGAGACTCAAATCCACCAAGGGGCACTTCAGAAGAAAGGTCTGGTAATTACCCTGTGGTGATAGTTATACTCTGCAACAGATGGGGTCACCATGAGTCAGAATCAACTCTGGTTACTGATTGTTCAAATGAGCAATAAGCAGCAGTCTAACTGCATTGAGTGGATCAGAAGAGGGTAAAGGGCAACACTGGGAACTTGGGTTGTTGTTGTTATGTGTCATTGAGTCGGACCCAGCTCATAGCGACCACTCCTTGGGTTTCTGAGGCAGTATCACTACAAAAGTAGATTGCTCAACCTTCCTTCCAAGGAGTGGCTGGTGGGTTTGAACCGCCAGCCTCCTGATTAGCAGTCAAGTACCTTAGACACTATGCTACCAGAGCTCCCAGGAACTTGGGTATGAACCTGTTATGTTGAGGAGAAATTCTGTGTGTGTGTGTTTTGTTTTTCCCTATTTTTCTTCTTTCTGTCTGTTAGTAGACATATATTTAACCTACTATGTTCCAGGCATACTATGTAATGCTAAATTATGGATAATAAAAACCTGCTCCTTCCCTCAAGTGTCTTCCTGAGGTTAAGGGGATAGCAGATTAGTGTAAGAGGCAAAATTCAGTGTGATAGGTGCTACAGCTCAGAAATGTAAGAGTGCAGAAAATGGAAGTCAAGCCAGCCTGAAGGTTCCATGGAAATTTTCCCTGAAAGGTAATCCTTGATATACCCTAAAAGATAAGTAACATTGACTTGTGCCAAGTAAAGCACTACAGATAAGAGAAGGTATTTAAGAAAGAGGGAACAACATATGCAAAGGCATGGTGTCGGGATGGAACATGAAATGGTCAGTATCCAGAAGGCGTGACAAATCTTCCAAGCTTATTTTTTAGTGGGAGTAGACAAGTAAATCAACAATTGCAATGAGAAGTCCTTTGACAGAAGTAAGTACACAGTGCTGTGTGAAAACAGATGGGAAAGAACCAATCAAGCCAAGGAGGGGGGAGTGGTTATGGAAGGCTTTCTGAAAGAGGTGACATTAAAGGTGAGTTTTGAATGACAAATAGGAGACACTCAAGTAAAGAAGAGGTGGTGAGGGAGAAGGTTCTATGCAGAATGAGCAGTATCTTACAGGCATAGGAAGCTTGGCTTATTCAATAGAGTAAAACATTCACTATGCTCCAGAAACAACTGGGAAAAGGGTCTAATTTTAATTACAACACTAAATATTATCTTCCTAGAGAAGCTAGATTCCAAAACACAGGTAGCTGTTTCAGTACAGAGGCCAGAAAGTCAATGTAAGTGAGGCAAAGTAGAAGAGAATAAATGAGAACTAACATTGGTCACCATTTGAGAAGCAATAGGGAGTGGTGAAGACCATGGCAAAGCAAAGAGGGTGACTCTATCTAAACATGCAGAAATTCTCAATTTAACCAATTTTGTCATGCAAAAACATGGTTCTGAAGTTTCTAGGTCTTTCTTATTGCCAAGCAGATTCAGGCTGTGTGTGTAAGAAATCCCCTAATGTCATTTTCACATTCTGTGTATGACACTATGTGAGTTAAACAAAACACTTCTACAAGGCAGACATCCCACGAATTTTAGCATGAGATCTTTGAGTTAAAACATAGATAGTTATCATGCTAAAAAATGTACCTCAATTATCTGTCATAGATTTCCTTTTTTATGTTTGAATTAAATTTCAGAACCAACTACTATATGGTATAACAATTAGCTTTCTTTTTTTCTCTGAAGGAAAAGAAATAAAACCTGATTTTTCTTCTATTTCTTTAGGACCTAAGACCTGGCTTAGACTGATAATTATGTCAGAATTAGACATCAGAATCAACTGGTATATGTATAAAATTTTTCTGTTATTTGACTAAAGGAAAAGCCATAAAACTAAATTTCCCCCATGTCTTTAAATCCTAAGATCTGGCCTTGACTATTACATCAGCCACTTGAGAAATGGTGGCGTCATTTAAGGTTGTCCTCCAGTAGTTAGTGCTTGAATGCCTAATTACAGATGAGAGGAAATACGTAATGTCAGGGAGCAGAGGAGAAGTGGATGAAAAAATGAGAGGACCCTGTGGAACCTTCCTTCTGCTCAGTCCTTCCATTTGAGCTCAGCTCTCATATCCCTGCTCTTTGTTGTGCTTATTGCCACTTAATACCATTCACTTGGCATGTTGGATTGTCACAACTACCTGCCCCCATGGTACACTTACATGTTTCAGCTTACTGTGTTAAAAATAGAGACTAAGTAGAACAAATGATATAGGTATAAGAACCAAGACTCAGAGTTGATAACAGCAATAACAGTACCTAGCCCTTTTAGTTTACAAAGTCTTAGTTCATTTGATGCATTCAATGACATTTTGGGCATGTGGAGTACATATTACTATCCTCATTATGCAGATGAGGAAACTAAAGTTTCAAGCCAGTCATAGCTCCACCATATGTTAATTGTTTGAGATTAGACAAGATAACTAACCTCTCTATGCAGCAGCTTCAATATTAAAATAGGAACAATAGAACTTATCTAAGAAAGTTATTTTTGGGAAGGCTATAGCAATGATTCATGATAGCTCCATGCCCATATGAATCTAAGGGTTCAAAAGTATCAGCTGTTGTTAGCAGGATGCCAAGTTAACACTAACTACTGAAATAGACAAATTTAGGAATCTCAGTGACTTGCCTTACCCTAAATAAAGTCTAGCTGGCAGGCTGAAGTTGATGGAGTGATTGGGCAGAGGGAGGGAAATAGGCTTTGTTCTACTCAGGGAGCCAGGATCCTCCATCAAGCTCTAAGACTTCAGAGTTTCCAGAAGGACTCCCTGAACCTGACATACAGGTGAGTAAAGGGAGGGAGAATGAAGGAAGGTTTTTACAGTACAGGCCTGGAAGTGTCCCTCATTCCTTTAACATTCCATTGACTCAGTCACATGGCCAAACAAAGAGCAAAGGAGGCTAAGAAATGCTGTCTAGCTGTGCGCTTAGGAAGGAGAGAGAATGGGTTTACATGGACATAGGGTCATCGCAGCTACATTAAGTGACTTTGCCCAGGCCCTCACAGCTAATAATTGTGAGAGCTAGAGCTTGAAAGCAAGTATCTCACTTTAGGACCAGAGCTGTCCCTTCTACAACTGCCCAAGGTCTTACATGAAAACAAAAAACAGTTGTCCTGATTTTGAATCCCAGGGTCTTTTCTGCCAGGCAAAATAATGTTGATGAAATATAAATGGCTGCATTCTTTCTATCACCACGCTGTACTTTATTACAGGTATTCTGAGAGCTGGCACATTCAGTTAACTAGAAATTCAACCTCTCTCCTCTTTGATGACTGAGGCAGCCGAGAATGGTCTTACAATGGAACTGCTTTATGTCTCCCTGGGTGACAGATAGAACTGACTATTTGTTTCTTTTAGATGAGAGCAATTTAGAGCAAAAACTAATTGCAATAGCGAGTGTTTATGTACATGGGATTTATGGGATGAGGTCACACTGCTGCATCATTTTTCTCATTCTGGATTTGAGAATAATTGGGTTGTTTTTCAAAGCAAATGGAGTATGACTTTACTGAACAGCATTGACCACATTCAGATTCTTCCTCACTTGCTCTTGTCTTGGCTTGGGGTGCTTCCTCCACCTTTGGATAATGTCAGGTTCTTTGCCTACCAATAAGTGGATTCAGAGTGATTCTGAAATAAGTTCTTCTAGAACTCTCAGTATAACCCCAAAGTATTGACATGGCCCACCTCCAAATACTATACCTCTCCAGGACAGAGAGTATCAGGACACAATCAGAACTCATGTGGTCCATCAATGTCATGTTTGTCATCACTCAACATGGCTAAATAGACAGGTCTACCTGAGAACATGACCATTTCTTTCCAGGCATAAAGCTCAATTCCAGGCACTATGCTAAGAAAACTGTGGTTCCTAATCATAGCTGTGGGCTCTCCTTACAGCATGTAAAAAATAACAGCCAAACATATCCTGTTTGAGTTTCCTTCTAGACTCAAAACTTGTTAGGGAGACTGTAGAGATTAGGACAAAGTATATAGGTTCTAAAAACAGACAATACTAGTTTTAAATATTGGTTTTACTTCACAGTCATGTTAGTGCTGGTACACTGCACCTCATGGACCAAATCAAGTCCACTTCTTGTTTTTGTAAATAAAGGTTTATTGGATCATAGATATGCCCGTTCATTTATGTATTGTCTGTGGCTGCTCGCACACTACAACAGTAGAGTTGAATAGTTGCAAAAGAGATTTTATGTAGTCCACAAAGCCATAAATATTTATTGTTTGGCCCTTTGCAGAAACATTTGTCAAGCTTTGCTGTTACTCCTCAGTTTGCTCATCTGTTAAATGGGAGTAATGATGACTAACAGAAAATTGTTGTGAAAAGTAAATAAAGCAATGTATATAAGCTTCTAGAGCAATGCTGGGCACTTAATCCGATCACCTCATATGCATCCAAAAGCTGGAAAATGAATAAGGAAAACTGAAGAACAACTGATGCATTTGAATTAAGGTATTGGTGAAGAATATTGAATATACCATGAACTGCCAGAAGAACCAATGAATCTGTCTTGGAAGAAATACAGCCAGAATGTTCCTTAGAGGCAAAGATGGCAAGACTTCTTCTCACATAGTTTGCACATGTTCTCAGGAGAAACCAGTCACTGGAGAAGGACAACATACCTGGTAGAGTAGAGGGTCAGCACAAAAGAGGAAGACCTTCAATGAGATGGGTTTACATAGTGGCTGCGACAATGGGTTCAAACATAGCACTATTCTGAGTATTGCACAGGAGTAGGCAATGCTTTGTTCTGTTGTACAAAAGGTCATTCTAAGTCAGAACTGACTCAGGGCACCTAACAACAACAATAAGGAATAAGTCCTTTTTCTCCATTTGTTTTATATTGAGTGTCTTGTAGTGGACTAGGTTGAGGAGACTGGAATGCAGAGAGGCTCAGTGATGCACAAAGTCAGTGTGACATATACAAGAGCAATGTTCTTTAAGGGGAAATTTCCCCATATTTACTCTCAATAAAGGTTAGTCACACAGCCGCTAGACTAAAAGAGCAAAGAAAATAAGATGTGAATACTCTCTGCCATCAGCTGTACCTCTTCAGATGGTAGGGAGATCAGGAAGGGAGACTTCCATTTCCTTGATATCATTGTTACTTTTATACAAGGAAAATCAGCCAGTTCAGATGCTTTTTATTTTGTTTACCCAAGAAAGAAGGAAATCAACATTTTTTTCACCTTGCTAACCAGAAGGCTGATGGTTCAAACCCACCAGCCACTCCTCGGAAAGAAGGTTGGGCAATCTACTTCCATAGTGATACCACCTTGGTAACCCAAGGAGGGGTTGCTATAAGTTGGGTCTGACTCAACGGCAAATAATAACAACAACAACAAGGTATACTGACACTCTTTACAACTTCCCCAAACCACACATCTTACTTTGGAATGTTTATTAGCATCTCTATTTCTACAGAGAACCAAACAATATTTGGAGGAAGGTCTAGTATTCTTAGTTGTCCTGATATCTATTAGTAATTAGTAATAAATATGTGTGGCTTTAGGTTAAGCAATTTGC
The DNA here is from genome assembly GCF_000298275.1 of Orycteropus afer afer. Lineage (NCBI taxonomy): Eukaryota > Metazoa > Chordata > Mammalia > Tubulidentata > Orycteropodidae > Orycteropus > Orycteropus afer. Next base: position 5,112,413 of record NW_006921838.1, read on the forward strand.
CTATATTATAGGATCTCATTCTTTAAATAGCTCTTCAAAATAGGTATCATCATTCTGAATTTATAGATGAAGAAATCAAGAAATGAAATAACTTCTTAAGTTTACATAATCAGTAATTGTTGTTGTTGTTGTTGTTATGTGCCGTCGAGTCAGCCCTGACTCATAGCGACCCCTCCTTGGGTTTCCGAGGCAGTATCACTACGGAAGTAGGATTGCCCAACCTTCCTTCCGAGGAGTGGCTGGTGGGTTTGAACCGCCAGCCTTCTGGTTAGCAGTCAAGTGTCTTAGCCACTATGCTACCTAAAATCCAAAGCCAATATGACTCTCTTAACAGTCTGTCCACTTTTTGTCAAAATAAAAGGTGATATCAGGAACCAGATTTTAAATTAACCAAAGCAATATTGTCAGAAAGCCCAAACAGCTGGCAAGAGGGCAAAAGATAAGAACTTATATGAAAATACTCTGAATAACAATCATCAATATTTAAAAAAAAAAAAAAAAAAACCTTCAAACCTTCTTTATAGGCATTTTAGATCTCTTACATATTTAAGTAGAAAGCCTGATGAAAATGCTTTGTATCTGGAATAAGAATTCTGGACTTTAGTATTGAATAAGCCATTTTATTTCTCTCAATTTTATTTGTAAATGAAAAATTTTAATGGCTTTTCAGTTTCCTCAATCTGAATGTTTACAATACTTCCTGGGGAACAAGTCCTGGTCACCAGAGACTGATGCTTAAATGTTCAGTATTCAATCCTGATCATGGCCCAGAGTACCTGCCACTGGGAGCGCTCTCACCTCTAAACATTTTCTATCCTTAGTGCTCTATTTAAAACAAGTGAAAATTACCAGAATTACTGGTCGGATAGAGACTGGTAGAACCCCTGAGACTATGGCCCTGGGTTATCCTTCAGGCCTGGAAATAGACTCACTTCCATGGATTGGCTCTCAGCCCAACAGTAGAAAGACCTACATGCAGAACACCTACCCTAGGGTGATGCACCCACCTACTCTAGGGAGAAGCACCCCTTCGATCAATCAGCCATGAGACACCAGAGGCACAGCATTCACATAGAAGGACAGCTGGACAGATAGGATGCACAGATAAGAAGGGCACAGGGAGGGGGTGGTCCCAGGGAGGGGAGGGGAGGAGAGTTTTTATGGCTGGGGATGGTAAGTGGGGCTGTACAATCAAATGTGCATGAACTATTAAATGTAAATCACATTTGCTTTGTAAATTTGCACCCAAAGCACAATTAAAAAAAATTAAATCAGTGAAAGAAAAATATGTCTCATAAATGTATTGAGCTCAATAAATGAAAAGGATAGAAATAAAAGAGCTATTTGAATGATGTTTCTGACATTGGTTGGGAAAAAAATATACATCGAAAGACAGTAAGAGTAGAAGTGTACCTAACTGAGAAAAACAAAGGAAATTGTGGTCAAAATGTATGTGTTCCTGTGTGAGAGGTAAGCTCCCAAGAGAAAACTGAAGAGGTGCGGAAGTGGGGTAGGGAAGAAGAAGGAGCTAAGCAAAGGGAAACTTTAGGATTTAGCTCCAGCCTATATGCACATATACATTCACTCTCTGAGCCAGTTGCTGCAGTAAAGTGACAATTCCATGTTACCTCTAATTGGGCAATCTACTTCCTTAGTGATACCACCTCGGCAACCCAAGGAAGGGTGACTGTGAGTCGGATCCGACTCCTTACCTCCATGGCAGTGAGCTTTTTGAGTTCTAAGTTCAAGCCCTTACTTTAAGAGGGGAAATGAAGAAGCAAGTGGGCACAGCTAACATTTATCAGCAACTATCCTAGACTAGGTACTTGACATGGAAGGCTTTCAAGGTTGAGCTTACACAACAGCTGCTCTCATCTACACTAAGCGCCTTTATAAAGAAGGAATGATTATCCCCATTTTACAGAAGCAGACGTTGCTCACATAGGTGAACTATTTTGCCAAAGACTACACTGCTAGTTAGTTGTTAAATCAGGCCTTTAATCTGGGTCCAAAAATGTGTGTTTTTTCCTCTAAAATTTCAAAATTATAAAGCAATTACCAACTTCCTTATATGATTCGACCCTAATTTTAACAAAGTAATTATGAGGAAGGCAAATATTAGTTTCTCTGTTCTTACAAAGGAAGAAACTAATGGCTATAAAAATGAAATTACTTGCTTAAATTCATACACCAAGTAAACGGGAGGACCACTCTATTAGTTTCCTAGGATTGCTGTAACAAAGTACCAAAAAGCAAGTGGCTTAAGGCAGCAGAAATGTCTTGTCTCACAGTTATGGGGGATAGATATCTATATTTGGAGTGTCAACAGGGTCAAAATATCTCAGAAGCCTCTAGAAGAACCTTCTTGTCTTCCTCTGCTGCTGGTAGCCCCAGGCATTTCTTAGCTTGTGGTAAGTAACCAAGCTCCAACCCTTGCCTTCATCTTCTCAAAGCCATCTTCCCTCTTGTGTCTGTCTCTTCTCTTCCCATAAGGACATAAGTTGTATTGGATTAAGCCTACTCTAGTATGACCTCCTGTTAACTAAATACATCTGGAAAAGCCTTGTTTCCAAACAAGTTCACATTCACAAGGTGGTCAGAACTTGAACATGTCCTTTTGGGAGACAAAATTCAACCTATAGTAGCCATGACATGAATGTAAATTTCTGGTGCATAAATCACTTTTCTGGCTACTATTTTTTGACAAAATTCCTGACTCTTAATATCATATGGTTCACAGTACAGGTTTTAGAGTTGGATGAATCTATGTCCTAATCTGGCCTGCAAATATATTGTGAACAACCTATTTGTGAAAACTGGTTAATGTGTTCTTCTGTAGATCAGGGTTAATAAAATTTACTGCAAGCAGTTTTTGTGAGAATTAAATAACTTAATGTGGAATGTATGGAATGTGTAATGTAAGAAGTATGAATCTAGGAAAATTGAAAGTTGTAAAAAATGAAATGGAACATATAAAGATCAAAATCCAAGGCATTAGTGAGCTGAAATGGACTGATATCAGCCAATTTAAAATAGACAATCATATAGTCTACTACTCCAAGAATGACAAATTGAAGAGGAATAACATCTTCAAAAGAACATTTCAAGATCTATCCTGAAATATACTGCAGTCACTGACAGGATTATATCTACTTGCTTATAAGGAAAACCAGTTAATACGATTGTTATTCAAATTCACACACCAACCACTAAAGCCATAGTTGAAGAAATTGAAAAATTTTACCAACTTCTGCCATCTGAAATTAACCACATATGCAATTAAGATGCATTGATAATTACTGGTGATTGGAATATGAAACTTGGAAACAAAGAAGAAGCATCAGTAGTTGGAAAATTTAGCCTTGGTGATAGAAATGATCCCAGAGATCACATGATAGAATTTTGCAAGATCAACAACTTATTCATCACAAATACTTTTGTCAACAATGTAAGCAGTGACTATACACATGATCCTTACCATGTGGAATATACAGGAATCAAATCAACTATATCCATGGGAAGGGATGGTGGAGAAACTCAATATCATCAGTCAGATCAAGGCCAGGGGCTGACTGTGGAAAAGACCATCAATTGCTCATATGCACATTTAAGTATTTAAGTTGAAGCTGAAGAAAATTAAAACAAGCCCATGAAAGCCAAAATATAACTCATCTATATCCCACCTGAATTTAGAGAACATCTCCAGAATAGATTTGATGTGCTGAACACTAATGACTGAAGAGATGAGTTGTGGTATGACATCAAGAACAGCATACATGAAGAAAGCAAAAGGTCATTAAAAAGACAATAAATGAATAGAAGACCAAAATGGATGTCAAAAGAGACTCTGAGACTTCCTCTTGAATAGGAAGTAACTAAAGTGAATGGAAGAAATGGCTAAATAAAGGAGCTGAACAGAAGATTTCAAAGGGTGGCTTAAGAGAACAAAACAAAGAATTATAATGGAGTATGAAAAGATCTGGAATTAGAAACCAAAAGGAAAGACAACCTTGGCATTTTTCATGCTTAAAGAACAAAGAATGGAAGAAAAGATTCACACCTTGAGTTGCAATACTAAAGGATTCTATGGGCAAAATACTGAATGATTCAGGAAGCATTAAAAGAAGATGAAAGGAATACCAAAAAGAATTGGTCAACACTCAACCATTTCAAGAGGTAGTATATGACCAAGAACTGAGGGTATTGAAGAAAGAAGTCCAAGGTGCACTGAAGGAGTTGGCACAAAACAAGGCTCTAAGAATTGATGATATACCCATTGAAACATTTCAACAAACAGATACAGCCCTGGAGGCACTCACTTTTTTATGCCAAAAAATTTGGAGGATAGCTACCTAGCCAGGCAAGTGGAAGAAATCCTCATCTGTGCCCATTCCAAAGAAATGTGATCCAAGAATGTGGAAATTATATGACAATATTATTAATATCACACACAAGTAAAATTTTGCTAAGGATAATTCAAAAATGGCTGTAGCATTGTATTGACAGGAAACTGGCAGAAATCCAAGCTGGATTCAGAAGATTCAGAAGAGAGTGGAACAAGGGATATCACTGCTGATGTCAGATGAATCTTGGCTGAAAGTGAAGAATACCAGGAAATGTAGATCTGTGTTTCACGGACAATGAAAAAGTATTTGATATGTGAATCATAACAAATTATGGATAAAAATGTGAAGAATGGTAACTACAGAACACTTAATTTTCTCTATGAGGAACCTCTGCATAGACCAAGAGGCAGTCATTTGAATAGAATAAGGAGATATGGAATGGTTTAAAGTCAGGAAAGGTGTGAATCAGAGTTGTATCTTTTTACAACACTTATTCAATCTATATGCTGAGCAAATAATCCAAGAAGCTGGATTATATGAAGAAGAATGTGGCATCAGGATTGGAGGAAGACTCATTAATAACTGTGATATATGCAGGTGACACAACCTTGCCTGCTGAAAGTGAAGAAGACTTGAAGCACTTGCTGATGAAGATCAAAGACTACAGACTTCAGTATGGATTATACTTCAACACAAAGAAAATAAAAATCCTCACCACTGAACCAGTAAGCAACAACATCATGATAAATGGAGAAAAATTTACTTGTAGCCACAATCAATGCCCATAAGCATCAGTCAGGAAATCAAACTACACATTGTATTGGGCAAATACGCTGCAAAAGACCTCTTCAAAATGTTAAATAACAAAGATATCACTTTTAAGACTAAGGTGCTCCTGACCCAAGCCATGGCATTTGTAATAGTCTCATTCGTATGTGAAAGCTGCACAATGAATAAGGATGATGCTTGAAAAATTTCTCTTAGAAAGATCAGTCCACATGAGGCAGAGGTCAAAGATGTCCCAAATGTCCAAACTACCATGCCACTCCATCATTTCAGACATTAACTCCTCCTCCTCCTCCCA